>NC_138206.1:2473533-2491033 GCF_964194415.1 Vipera berus
AGGTAAGGGACGGAGAAAAGGATGGACTGTAAATCCAATGTAGCTACTCTACTCTAAGCCAGCAGTTGGAAGCACAATTACTAATGGTTTACTAATCCCCTACTCATCCTATACAGGAAGCCATCCAACGACAGCCACAACTGAGCTCAAAATTTCCACGGCGAAGTTGTTAGGTGACTTTCCCCCCCGTTTTACCACCTTCCTTGCCCCAACTGTTAAGTGAAGTCACTGTTCTGTACCAGCCCTGTACCAGCCCTGCAGAAAAGGCAGGGACAACCCCTTTTACAAGAAGGCAAGAGGCTGGAATTACGCCTGCCAAATTTATTGCTACAAAAACAAACGGAACAAGACAAACCAAGAAACAGGAGCTTTAAGAAACAGGAACTATCCAAGCGGTTGCCTTCAGCAAACCAGCCCTCCCCACACATTCCCCTTATATAGAGTTCAGGGCGTGGCTTCTCTCTGCCTCCTTCCGAGGAGCCCCATTGCCTTCCTCTGTTTACTCCTAATTGACTGCCTCCTGCGTCGGGCGTCCTTGAACAGGGCCAGCTGTGGGTCATCTTCATCCACGCTGTCAGGCTCACACAGCTGGGTCTCCGTGGTGACCAAGTGGGAGGGGCCTGGCTGAGGGCTCTCATCAGCAAGATCTTCAACCCCCTCAGCAAGGTCTTCAACACCCCCCTCCTCCTCCTCCTCTGAGTCATCCGACCCAACTGCCAAACCCACAGGCTGACCCTGAATCACAACAGTCACTGCAGTTGTTAAATTACAAACCGGGTTGTGAAGTGAATCTGGCTTTCCCCGTTGACTTTGCTTGTCAGAAGGTCGCAAAAGGGCATCACGTGACCCCGGGACACTGCGACCGTCATAAATGTGAGTCAGTTGCCGAGCGTCTGGATTTTGATCAGGTGACCCTGTGTGGGACGCTGCAGCAGTCGTGAACGTAAAAAAAACATTCCTAAGTCCCTTTTTTCAGAGCTGTTGTGGCTTCGAACGGACACTAAACAAAATGTTGCGGGTCGAGGACCCCTCTGTACAACTTTGGGCTTTCTCTGGGACGTCTGAGCCTCCACAAAACGTTTGAATATTTAAGCTCCCATTTATGAGTCAGGTAACAAACACAGTCAAGCCCAAAATTCCTGTTGCTAAGCAAGGCAGTTGTTAAGCCAGCTGCCCCAAAAGCCAACGCAATCCTAGGCTGCATTAACAGAGGGACAGAATCAAGATCACGTGAAAATACCACTTTACAAGGCCTTGGTAAGGCCACCCTTGGAATACGGCATCCAGTTTTGGTCACCACGATGTAAAAAAAGATGTTGAGACTCTGGAAAGAGTGCAGAGAAGAGCAACGAAGAGGATCAGGGGTCCGGAGCCTAAAACATATAAGGAACAGCTGCTGGAATTGGGGATGTGCAATTTAACGAAGAGAAGGACGAGGGGGGACAGGAGAGCAGCGTTCCAGTATCTCAGGGGCTGCCCCAAAGAAGAGGGAGTCAAGCTATTTTCCAAAGCACCTGAAGACAGGACTAGAAGCAACGGATGGAAACTAATCAAGGAGAGAAGCAACCTAGAACTAAGGAGAAACTTCCTAACAGTTAGAACAATTCACCAGTGGAACCACCTGCCTCCAGAAGCGGTGAATGCTCCAACGCTGGAAGTTTTTAAGAAGAGACTGGACAGCCCTTTTTTGTCTGGAATGGTATAGGGTTTCCTGCCTGAGCAGGGGGTTGGACTAGATGACCACCAAGGTCCCTTCCAACTCTGTTCTTCTGTAAGGGTCTCCTGCCTGAGCAGGGGATTGTACTAGAGATGATCTCCAAGGTCCCTGCTATTATTATTATTATTATTATTATTATTATTATTATTATTAATAATAATAATAATAATAATAATAATAATATGATGATGATGATGATGTGAGTTTTGCCCCATTTCATGACCTTTTTACCAGAGTTCTTAAGCGAATCACTGCAGTCAGTCAGTGAACCATGCTGTCGTAAAGCAAATCTGACTTCCCCCAATGACTTTGCTTGTCGGTTGCTGTCTAGGAAGGTCACGAAATGGGGGGGTGTCACGTGACCCCAGGAAGCTGCAACAGTCATAAGTACATGCCAGTGGCCGAGCCTCTGAATTTTGACCCCATGACCACAGAGATGCTGCAATGGTCACAAGTGTGACAAACAACCCACTTTTTTCAGCGCTGTAACTTGGAATGGTCACTAAATGAATCATTGAAAGTCGAGGACTGTTATTAATAGACCCTGTTCTTCACCCCAAGGGCTGGTGACAAGAAATTTCTGGATTGAGACATTTTCAACCCACACTGGACCAATGACACCCGATCCAAATCCATCTTTCCAAACAATTTTGTCACTTGCGCGACAAAACCCACCCCAACAAAAACAGACGTCTGTTGTTATTTTTGCCAAAAACAGTTGGTATGAAAAAAAAAGAAACAACAAATGTTTGCTCTTAAAATCCTCAATTACAGCAAATCTGCATCCCTCCCAATTAATTGCACCGTTGGCTGATTAATAAGCGACCCGGTGCAGTCTGCAAAAAAGAACAAAGAAAATAGCTTTTGACATGAGCAAGGCAGGCTGCAGTAGAGAGATGATTGTGTGGATTGTGGCTTTCAATCCTCCAATATCCTGGGTTGCATAAACAGAGGCACAGAATCAAGATCACGCGAAGGAATATTACCGCTTGATAAAGCCCTAGTGAGGCCACACCTGGAATGCTGCAGCCAATTTTGATCACCATAGCACAAAAAAGATGTTGAGAGTTTGGGGAAAAAAAATTCAGGGAAGAGCAACTAAGAGGATCCAAGGCCTGGAGGCCAAAACGTACGAAGAACGGCTGCGGGATTTGGGTTTGGCTAGTCTAAAGAAGAGAAGAAATAGGCGAGGCATGATAGCAGGGTTGCAGTATTTGAGGGGCTGCCCCAAGGAAGAAGGGGTCATTTTGTTCACCAAAGCACCAGAAGGCAGGATGAGAAACAATGGTTAGAAACTGATCAAGGAGAGAAGCAACCTGGAATTAAGGAGAAATTTCCTGATAGTGAGGACAATCAACCAGTGGAATAGCTCGCCGCCATAAATCGTGAGCGTTCCATCACTGGAGGTTTTTTTTTTATTTTAAATCCCATTTATATCCCGCCCTTTTCCGAAGACTCAGGGCGGCTTACAAACTTAGCAGTAGCCTTCATTCTATGTATATGCCTGCTTATTAGGGCTTTCGGGCCCCCCCAAGCAGCATTATTACAAAGTCAGCTTAATTGCCCCCAACAATCTGGGTCCTCATTTTACCTACCTGGGAAGGATGGAAGGCTGAGTCAACCTTGAGCCTGGTGGGACTCGAACCTGCACTAATTGCAGGCAGCCGGTGTTACTCAAGGAGGCATTAGCCCACTGCTCCACCAAGGCTCTTTTTAAGAAGAGACTAGAGTCTAGACCAGGGGTAGGCAACCTCGGCTCTTTTATGACTCATGGACTTCAGGTTGCCTACCCCTGGTCTAGACAGTCACTTGTCTGAGATGATATAAGTTCTCCTGCTTGAGCGGGGGGATGGACTAGAAGACCTCCAAGGTCCCTTCCAGCTTCTATTCTGTTCTGTTCTGTTCTATTCTTATTCTATTCTATTCTATTCTGTATTTCTATTCTATTCTAATTTAAAACCTAGGCAGACAAATATGCTTTCCCTGTTTTGCGCAACTGCCCACATTGCCCCATCCTGGGGAGGAGAACAGAAGTAAAAAAAATAGGAATGCAAAGGAATCAAAGGCACAAGATAAGAGCGGGGTGGGGGGGAAAGAGGGGACGCAGCTAAATGTACAGGGAGTCCTGAACGTACGACCGCAATGGAGCACAAAATTTCCGTTGCTAAGTGAAACATTTAAGTGCATTTGTCCCATTCTACGACCTTTCTTATTTATTTCTTATTTATTTATTGATGGGATTTATATCCCGCCCTATCTCCCGAAGGACTCAGGGCGGCTAACAACAAAACATATAATAAGTACAGAAATCAAGATAAAAATGAAATTGAAATCATCTGTGCAATAAATTAAAATTAAAGAATTAAAAAATAAATTAAAAATTCTAAATATAAATTAATTAAAATGCCTGTCAGTCCAGGTCAGCCTGGTGGAACAGGTGTGTTTTGAGGCCGCGGCGAAAGGATTGGAGGTTTTGGGCCATCCGAAGCTCAGGGGGGAGCTGGTTCCATAGGACTGGCGCTCCCACAGAGAAGGCCCTCCCCCTGGGGGTCGCCAGCCGACATTGCCTGGCTGACGGTACCCAGAGGAGGCCTTCTCTGTGTGAGCGTACTGGACGATGGGAATTTGTTCCCGGCAGCAGATGGTCCTGCAAGTATCCCGGACCTAAGCCATGTAGGGCTTTAAAGGTAAGTACCAGCACCTTAAATCTCACCCGGAGGGCAACTGGTAGCCAATGCAGCTCACGCAGGATGGGTGTAATGTGGGAGTATCGGGGTGCTCCCATCACAACCCGTGCAGCTGCATTTTGCACCAGCTGAAGCCTCCGGGTGGTCTTCAAGGGCAGCCCCATGTAGAGAGCATTACAGTAATCTATACGGGAGGTAACGAGTGCGTGGGTGACTGTGCGTAGGGCATCTCGGTCCAGGAAGGGGTGTAACTGGCGTATCAGGCGAATCTGGGCAAATGCCCCCCTAGCCACGACTCCAATATGATCTTCAAAACTGAGTCGTGAATCTTGCCACCATTGTTAAGTGAATCGCTGCCGTTGTTCAATTAGTCAAACTGTCGCTAAGTGAATCCGGCCTCCCCCCACCCCCTGTTGACTGTGCTTGTCGGAAGGTCGCAAAAGGGGATCACGTGACCCCGGGACACTGCGACCGTCGTAAATATGAGTCAGTTGCCAAACGTCCGGATTTTGATCACGTGACTTGCTGTGACGGTCGTAGGTGTGAAAGCTGGTCCTCAGTCACTTTTTTCAGTGGTAACTTTGATTGGTCACTAAATGAATTGTTGAAAGTCGAGGACTAACTGATTGCATTTTTGTCCTGTTTTTTTATAATTGGTCAGTTCAAGGCAGTGTGCACGCAGGCCGTCTTCCATTTCCTGCTTGAGCAGGGGGTTGGACTAGATGACCTCCAAGGTCCCTTCCAACGTTGTGTTGAAAAAAGGGACTTATGACCGTTTTTCACACTTACGACCATTGCCACGTTCCCCCATGGTCACGTGATCAGAATTTGGACTCTTTTTTTTTCCCTTTGCTGTGGAAAATAATATTATCTTTTGGGGGGGGGGTTTTAACCCCAAGACTTTTTTTTTTTGGTTTTAGTAATTTACTGATTCAGGTATTATATATAAAGGAAAAAAAGAGGAAAAACCTTCATTTGATAACCCAAACCCAAAGTTAGCTCATTTAAGTTCGACACTCTCTCTCCCTAGAGTTTAATCCCCACAAAATGGATCTTTTTCTCCTCATATTTTCAAATCTGGTCAATAGTAATTTTTTACAAACTTTGGAAATAGTTCAGCATTATTTGAAAAAAACAGAAAATACACATCTACATACATACTCGTGTTATACATTACAAAGCTAACTTAAAACTTTCTTTCAGCACATCTATCAAACTTTTTTTAAAAAATGCATCTGCATTAATTAAGACATTAATCTTAGGGGCCTACTCTTTGACCATCTCCTGGGTTGGACTAGAGGACCTCCAAGGTCCCTTTCCAGCCCGATGGTTCCTAACTCAACCAGCCTCCAACTTCGCAAAGAAGTTAATTTGCAGTTTTGAAACGGAATTGATAAAAGGGGGGGAAACTGGGACTGAAAAATAACCAATTTTGTACACTTACAACCTATTGAACAACTGTCTTGCTTAGCAGCGGGAATATTGAGCTCAGTTGTGGACGTACGTCCAGAGCTACCAGTAATGCGATTTATAATATAATAATAATAATAATAATAATAATAATAATAATAATAATAATAATAATAATAATAATAATAATAATAATAATAATAATAATAATAATAATAAAAGTTGGAAGGGACCTTGGTGGTCATCTAGTCCAACCCCCTGCTCAGACAGGAGACTCTGTATCATTTCAGACAAATGGCTGTCCAGTCTCTTCTTAAAAACTTCCAGCGATGGAGCATTCACAAATTCTGGAGGCAGGTGGTTCCACTGGTTAATTGTTTATTTATTTATTTATTTATTCAATCCATTATGGCCAGCCACTCCGGACGACCCTTGCTTGCAAATCTAGCACCTTCTCACAACGAAACCCCTCCCATAAATGGCTCGATCTGGCAGCTGGGGAGGATGGGAGTTGTAGTCTACCCCCATCTCTGATACGGCGGGGTCCAGATGGAGAAAGATCTGTCCCGTCTATGCTTCATTCTGATTAAAAGTAGGCATTTCAGTGGAGAAAAATCTCTTCTTTTTTCCCCCCCCTCAGGTGGTGATGAATCAAAAGCAAGTTTTCTGTTCGGGGTTGATGGTTTTTCATCTCTTTATTTATTCATTCCTTCTGGCTGCTTGTTGGCTGCTGAATCGATCAAGATTCACCCGGGTTTAAAAGATTTCCACCCTCCAGATAAAGAAACTTGCAATTAAAACATCCACGATAGGAATGAAAACAAAACAAAACAAAAAAACCCCCAAAGATTCCTGAAAATCAGAAATAACGGCAAGGATTCTGAATAGAACAGAACAGAACAGAACAGAATAGAATAGAATAGATATTGGAATATAGAATAGAATAGAATAGAATAGAATAGAATAGAATAGAATAGAATAGAATAGAATAGAATAGAATAGAATAGAATAGCAGAGTTGGAAGGGACCTTGGAGGTCTTCTAGTCCAGCCCCCTGTTTAAGCAGGAGAACCTATATCATCTCAGACAAGTGACTGTCTAGCTAGCCTCTTCTTAAAAAATCTCCAGTGATGGAGCGCCCACGATTTCTGGTGGCAAGTTGTTCCACTGGTTAATTGTCCTCGCTGTCATGAAGTTTCTCCTTAATTCCAGGTTGCTTCTCTCTTTGGTCAGTTTCCAACCATAGTTTCTTGTCCTTCCCTCTGGTGCTTTGGAGAATAATGTGATCCCCTCTTCTTTGGGGCAGCCCCCAAATACTGGAACACTGCTATCATGTCTCCCCTATTTCTTCTTTTCTTTAGCCAAAGCCAAGTCCTGCAGGCGTTCATATGTTTTAGTCTCCACCCCTTGGATCATCTTAGTTGCTCTTCTTCTCTGAACGTTTTCCAAACTCTCAACATCTTTTTTTGTGATATGGTGACCAAAATTGGCTGCAGTACTCCAGGTGTGGCCTCACCAGGGTTTTATAAATCATTGATGAAGATATTGAAGAGTCCTGGGCCTAAGACGGAACCTTGTAGTACCCCACTGCTTACTCCTCTCCATGTGGATGTAGTGCCGTTGAGGACTACTCGCTGAGTACAGTTTGCCAGCCAGCTACAGAAGCATCTGTTGGTGATGTTGTCTACTCCACCTTTTCCTAGCTTACCAAGGAGTAGGTTGCGCTCTACTTTGTCAAATGCCTTACTGAAATCTAGAAATACTACGTCCGCTGCGTTTCGCTGGCCTACTAGTTTAGTCACTTTATTATAATAAATAAAAAGCGGTAAATAAAATTGCACAAACAGGATCCCAAAGCAAAAACAAATGGATTTGAAAGTAAAAATAGAATAAGATGGTGCAGGAAAAGGAAAAATTTCTATCATGGCTCTCCTCCTTAAAAGCTGGGTTTCCTAACCCTTGGCAACCCTGAGAGGCTGGATTTCAGCTCCCAGAATTCCCCCAGCCAGCTTTGCAAAAAAATATAATAATAATAATAATAATAATAATAATAATAATAATAATAATAATAATAATAATAATAATAATAATAATAATAAAAGTTAACATACGTGTCAAGAAAGGTGGTAAAATGGGCCAAAACCTATTGAACAACTCTCTTGCTTAGCAGCGAAAATTTTGAGCTCAGTTGTGGATGATGATGATGATGATAATAATAATAATAAAAGTTGGAAGGGACCTTGGAGGTCATCTAGTCCAACCCCCTGCTCAGGCAGGAAACCCTATACCATTTCAGACAAATGGCTGTCCAGTCTCTTCTTACAAACGTCCAGTGTTGGAGCAATTCACCGCTTCTGGAGGCAGGTGGTTCCACTGGTTAATTGTTGCTTGCAAATCTACCACCTTCTCCAACGAAACCCCTCCCATAAATGGGTGGAGCTGGGGAGGATGGGAGTTGTAGTCTGGCCCGTGTCTGATACAGCGAGGCTGAGACGGAGAAAGACCTGTCCCGTCTCTGCTTCATTCCGATTAAAAGCGGGCCTTTCAGTGGAGAAAAAATTCTCTTTTTTTTTTGGGTCGCCCCCCTCCCCCCCAAAGTGTTGATGAATCAGCAGCAAGAACGACGGAAATCTTGGGCTCCCTTCTGGCCGTAAGCCGAGGACTGCCTACCTACACAGGGCGGTTGAAAAATCACCGGCACGTAGCAAAGCCTTGCCGAGTGTGCCACACCAGATCCCCTTCTCCCCTCGACTGATGTGTGTGGGAGGGGTGTCTCGTTTCGGAACCGTGAGGACTAGAATCTTGACCAGTGCGTCTTCCTTCCCGACGGAAATCCTGGGCTCCGTTGAGGCCCGTAGTTTGGAGGCAAACGAGGTCAATTTCGGGGTCTGACATTTCCCAGCAGCGCTGGAAGGCGCCCCCCCGTCCTACCCCTCCCCAAAGTTTTCCCTCAGGAAGAGAAACGCTAAAAGCAAAGAGAGAGAGAGAGAGCGCGAGGAAGAGAGAGGGAGGATTACGTCCAGCTGCCTTTTCTCATCAGCCCCTTGTTTATATCCGCTTCCCAGATCTCTCCTTTAGCTGCTCGTAATTTCCCAGAGGGTTTGCCAAGGGCAGGGCAGAGGAAGAATTAGGCACTAAATGAGATTTCGGGAGAAAGAGAAGGAGGATTGCCGCTTGGAGCCTGTTGTGTGGCTTGGGATGGAGACACCACGCAAGCGTCTTCGCAAGGCCCGGGACCTCAGTGTCCTGCTCTCCCGCAGCAAGTGGTTGTTGAGCTTTTGATTTCTTCTCCTATCATCATCATCATCATCATCATCATCATCATCATCATCATCATCACAGCAACAACAAAGCAACAAAATAAAACAACAATAACAAAACAACAACAACAACAACAACAACAACAATAATAATAATAATAATATAATTTTTTATTATTATTTTAATCCCATTTATATCCCGCCCTCCTCCGAAGACTCAGGGCGGCTTACAAGCTTAGCAGTAGCCTTCATTCTATGTATATGCCTGCTTATTAGGGCTTTCACACACACCCCAAGCGGCATTATTACAAAGTCAGCTTAATTGCCCCCAACAATCTGGGTCCTCATTTTACCTACCTGGGAAGGATGGAAGGCTGAGTCAACCTTGAGCCTGGTGGGACTCGAACCTGCACTAATTGCAGGCAGCCGGTGTTACTTAAGGAGGCATTAGCCCACTGCTCCACCAAGGCTCTAATAGACCTGAAGACCTGGCTCTTTGAGCTTTCCGGCCAGGACTGAGGATTTTTTTAATTTTTTAACTTATTGTAATTGGGTTTTGAATCAGAGTTATAGGGGTTTTAGATTTTAATTAAGGGAAAATTTAATCTATTTTAATTGTTATTAATTTTTGTATTGTAACGTTGTTTTAATTGCCTTGTGAGCCGCCCTGGGTCCTACGGGAGAAGGGCGGTATATAAGTTTAATAAATAAATAAATAAATAAATAAATAAATAAATAAATAAATCTGGTACCTGGTTGATACCTAGGATGCTGGCAGCAACCCGTGTCAACCATCAGCGCCAGTCAATTAGAGTGTTCAGTTGACTGAGGTTCGTGTTAAACAAACAAATAATAATAACAGTAACAACAACAAAGTGGGAAGGGACCTTGGAGGTCATCTAGTCCAACCCCCTGCTCAGGCAGGAAACGCTACACCATTTCAGACAAATGGTTGTCCAGTCTCTTCTTTAAAACTTCCAGTGTTGGAGCCTTCACAACCTCTGGTGGCAGGTAGTTCCACTGGTTAATTGTTCTCACTGCCAGGAAACCTTGTTTCCATTACGGCTAGTCCTTGACTTACGAGCCCCAATCAAGCCCCCAATTTCGCTTGCTAAGCGAGACCTTTGTGAAGCGGATTTTGCCCCGTTTTATGACCTTCCTTGCCACGGTCGTTAAGCGAACCCCTGCAGTGGTTAAGTTAGTCAACACGGTCATTAAGTGAGTATGTTGCGCTCTCTCTCTTCCCACACCCACCCCACCCACCACCATTGACTTTGCTGGCCAGAAGATCGCAAAAGGAGGAATCACATGAACCCGGGATTCTGCATCCGTCATAAATGCGAATCAATTGCCAGGTGTTCAAATTCTGATCTTGTGACCACAGGGGGGCAATGCTGTGGCAGTCACAAGTGTGAAAAATAGCCAGGAGTCCATTTTTTTTTCAGCGACGTGACTTTGAACAGTCACTAGATGAAATGTTGTAAGTCGAGGACTCCCCATAGATTTCCTATTATATTATTCTGCTTTATTGCACAATCTGCAAGATGTTTAAGTTAGATTTAGCATTTTTATCCACTTATCGAGTCCTTTCCAGGACCCGGGATGTCACAGGACGTCCGCTGTCCCAAGCCAGGCTGCCTTTGACAGTTGACCGACGGGATTTTGTTCATGCCAATAATGTTTAAGTGATATTATTATAGTTTTTGGCTATTTAGTTTCTTTTATTTTATTTTTAGATGCTGGAGCTTTTTTAAAGCTGGTTAGCAACCACATGTTTCAAAATGGACTGTTGCATTGAATGTTGAGGCTAAAGGGATAACTTATTTGTATTCTGTAACTCAGATAGTCCTCGGCTTACAACGGGTCCTGGAAAGGACTCGATTAGTGGATAAAAATGCCAAATCATTATATTATTCTCCTTTATTGTACTATCTGCCAGATGTTTAGATTAGATAGTACAATAAAGGAGAATAAAATAATATAATATATAATGTAATGTAATGTGTGTGTTTTTATATATATATATGACTCCAAAGGAAGTGGACAGGATTATGAGGAGGTTGAGCTCCTCCACATGCTTATTAGACCCGTGCCCTTCCTGGCTGGCTTATGCAGCTCGGGAGGGGACACGAGGCTGGTTCCAGGCGGTCATCTCTGCTTCTCTGAGTGAGACCTCTCCTCAAGAAGCCCACCTTGGACCCAGCTACATTGAATAACTTTCGTCCGGTCTCCAACCTTCGCTTCCTTGCAAAGGTTGTTGAGAGTGTGGTGGCGCATCAGCTTCCTCAGGTCCTGGATGAAGCGGATTATCTAGACCCGTGCCAATCAGGTTTCAGGCCGGGCTACAGCACGGAGACGGCATTGGTCGCTCTGATGAATGATCTCTGGAGGGCCCGGGACAGGGGTCATTCCTCTGTCCTAGTTTTATTAGACCTCTCGGCGGCTTTCGATACCATCGACCATGGTATCTTGCTGCGGCGCCTCAGGGGATTGGGAGTGGGAGGCACGGTTCTTCGGTGGTTCTCCTCCTTTCTCCTGGGACGCTCGCAGTCGGTGTTGGCAGGGGGACAGAGGTCGACTCCGAGGCCTCTCGTTTGTGGAGTTCCTCAGGGGTCGGTCCTCTCGCCTCTCCTGTTCAACATCTACATGAAACCGCTGGGCGAGATCATTCGTGGTTTTGGAGTAGGATACCATCAGTATGCTGATGACACCCAGCTTTTCATCTCGACTCCAAACTGCATCAGTGATGCCCTCGACGTGATGTCCCGTTGCCTGGAAGCGGTTCGGGAATGGATGGGGAGGAACAGGCTTCAACTCAACCCGGACAAGACTGAATGGCTGTACATACCGGCATGCCAGGATACTCAGAGTATTCCATCCCTTAACATCGGGGGTGAGTTATTACCCCCTGTTGATAGGGCCCGCAACCTGGGTGTCCTCCTAGATTCTCAGCTATCCTTGGAAGATCACATAGGAGCTGTGACCAGGGGGGCCTTCACTCGGGTTCGCCTGATACGCCAACTTCGACCCTATCTGGACCTGGATGCTTTACGTACAGTCACCCATGCACTTGTGACCTCTCACCTTGACTACTGCAACGCTCTCTACATGGGGCTGCCCTTGAGAGCCACTCGGAAGCTTCAGCTGGTGCAGAGTGCAGCTGCACGAACACTTTTGGGGACTTCCCGATACTCCCATATCACACCTCTCCTCCGTGAGCTGCACTGGCTTCCAGTTGCCTTCCGAGTGAAATTCAAGGTGCTAGTGATGACATACAAAGCCCTACATGGCATGGGTCCGGATTACCTACGGGAGCACCTACTGCCAGCGTCAACACCCCTCCGTCCTGTGCGCTCCCACAGAGAAGGCCTCCTCAGGGTGCCACCGCTCAAGGAATGTCGGCTGGTGGCCCCCAGGGGGAGAGCATTCTCGGTGGGTGCACCAATCCTTTGGAACCGCTTACCAGCTGAACTCCGGATGGCCCCCGACCTTCGCACCTTCCGGCGTGACTTAAAAACCTACCTATTCCAGCAAGCCGGCCTGGCCTGATAGATTTTGGGGTTTCATTTGTTTTTGCTATTGTTTTACTGTATACTTACCTTGCTCTGTACACCGCCCCGAGTCCCTCGGGAGAAGGGCGGTATATAAAAACAAACAAATAATATATATATATATATATATATATATATATATATATATATATGTAGATCTAGAGTCTCGGGTTTCTTCCCGCGTTCCTTTCATCTTCAGAAAGTTGTGGCGACGTTTCGACGAAATCCCATCCGTCATCATCAGGCCGGAGTGTTCCTCCTGCTGCTTCTAGGAGCAATGCGTGGTCTGGCTGTTCCTTTCCTTCCAACTGCCGGTGGGGCTGTGTTCTGATTGGGTGGAGGCGTGGCTGCTTTCTGATTGGGTGGGGGTGTCCTCCGACTGGGTGGAGGCGTGGTTGTCTTCTGATTGAGTGGAGGCGTGGCTGTCTTCTGATTGGGTGGATGCGTGGTTGTCTTCTGATTGGTTGGAGGCGTGGCTGTCTTCTGATTGGGAGGGGTGTGTTCTGAATGGGTGGGGTTTTTTGTTGTGTTGTAATATCCTGAGTGTTGTGATTTGGTGTCCTGAGGAGTGGGCTGTGTAGTGGCCTCCAGAGCTTTGGTTTGGCTCCGAGTTCGAGGACCTGCTATGTATCTCTGGTATGGGTCAGTCAGGTTCGTGTGAGCATTCTTCTGCTTGGGTGATGGCACTTTTGCTTGACTTGTTCTGTCTTCTGTGTGGGAGAGTTTTTGTTCTGGGTGTGGATGAGTCTTGCTGGGGCTGGTGGCATTTGGGGTTGTTTGTTGGTTTTTTAAATCCTTGTTTGCTGAAATTCGTTTCTCTATCAATGCTGGTTTCCAAATGGCATGTAAGCGGGAGGTGTCGTCTCGCTTGTTCATACTGTCTGGGTGTTTTTCTATTTCAATGGCTTCTCTGATTATTCTGCTATTGAGATGTTCTATTTTGGCGATTGTTTTTGTACCTTCAAAATTGATGTTGTGTCCCGTAGTGTTTATGTGTTGTACTAGTGAAGATGTGTGATCTTTCTTCTGTACTGAGTTCTTATGTTCTTCTACACGTACCTCTATTCTTCTGTTAGTCTGTCCGATGTATGTTGCTGGACAGGAGGCGCATGGGATTTGGTATATGCCCTGGTTTTCCAGTTCTATTTTGTCTTTGGGATTTCTCAGGATGGTTGATATCTTTCTGTCAGTGTTAAATGCGGTTTTGATGTTATGTTTGCGTAGTACTTTACTGATTTTGTCGGTTGTTCCTTTTATGTAGGGCAAGATGGCTCGTCCGTTGTTCTGTTCTTCTTCTTGGATGTTTTTCTGTTTCGGAGTCCCCTGCTGAATCATATTGGTGATTTTGTTTTTTTGGAACTTGTTTGCTGTCAATATGTCTGTCAGGGTGTGTAGTTCTGTTTGTATATGTGTTTCATCTGCAAGGCGTCTGGTTCTTGTTATTAGTGTTTTGGCTACTGAATTTATTTGTGCTGGGTGATGATGTGATTGCGCATTGAGGTAACGGTTGGTGTGTGTTTTCTTTCGGTAGACTGTGTGTCCTAGGGTGCCGTTTTGTTTTTTGTATATAAGTACATCCAGGAAAGGTAACTGGTTGTTTGTTTCAATCTCCATGGTGAATTTTATTTTGGGATGTAGGCTGTTCAGGTGTGTTAGGAAGTTTTCTAGCTCCTTTCTTCCATGGGGCCAGATCACGAAGGTGTCATCCACATATCTGAGCCACAGTTTTGGTTTGTTTGTAGTCTTTTCCAGAGCGTTAGTTTCAAATTCTTCCATGAAAAGGTTGGCGATAACTGGTGATAGAGGGGATCCCATTGGTGCGCCTTCTATTTGTTTGTATCTCTGGCCTCTGTGTATGAAGTATGTGTTTGATAAGCAGTGTTCTGCTAGTTCTATAATATGGTTTGGTGGTTGGTATTTGCTTCTTATTGTTGATAGAGCTTCTTGGACTGGCACCTGGGTGAATAGTGATACCACATCGAAGCTGACTAGCAAGTCTTTTTGGTCTATCTGTAGATTTTTCACTAATTCTATAAAGTGGTATGAGTTTTGGACATATGAAGCTGCCATTTCTGCATGAGGTTGTAATTGTTTTGCTAGGTATTTAGCTAGGTTTTGTAGTGGTGAGCCTATAGAACTTACTATGGGTCTTAGTGGGATTCCATCTTTGTGTATTTTGGGGAGGCCATATAGTTTTGGGCATCTGGATGACTTCTCCCTAGGAATGATTGTTTGTTGGATTTCTTGGCTTATAGAAGTTGATTTTATCTTTTTCTTGGTGGTCTTTTCTAGATAGGTTGTGGGATCTGTATATATAGGTTTGTATGTAGTTTCTTTGAGTAAGTTGGACAGTTTCTCTTCATAGTCTGATGTGTCCATTACCACTGTAGCATTGCCTTTATCTGCTGGTAGTATGATTATGCTGTTGTCTTTTCTTAGGTTTTGCAATGCTACTTGTTCTTCTTTTGTTAGGTTGCTTTTGGGTGGTTTGCTTGTGCATAGGATGTGGGTGACTTCATGTCTGACTTGGTCTGCTTCATCTGCATTGAGTTTAGTTAAGCTGGTTTCAACTCCACATATGATGGTTTCTGTGGGAATTTTCTTTGGTGCAACAGCGAAGTTGAAACCTTTTGCTAGGACGTTTGTTTCTGCTGTTGTTAGTCTTCTGTGGGAGATGTTATGCACTACTTGTTGTAGATGTTGTTGTGATGTGGTTGTTTGGTTGTTGTAGTTCTCTAATTGTTTGAGTTTCTTTGAATGTCTGTTGTTTTTATAGATGGTCTCTGTTTCTGCTCTCCAAACCGCCAGTTGTTTCACTTTGTCCCATAGTATCGGGTGAATAATGTTGCTGAGTTTGAGATGTAATGTTAGTAGGTCCTTGTTTGTTTGGTCTAATTGAAATCTTTTATTGTGGAGTTCATTTCTTAGTAATGCCATTTCTGTTCTTCTTAGAATGCGTTTGGTTGAAGTGGTATTGATGTGGAATTTCAATTTGAAACAATTTGGTCTTATATTTTGGTCTCGACATTGGCATAGGAAAGGTATGTCACTTAGTATTCTTGCTCTTCGTACTTCTGACTTTTCGTAAGTCCTGGTTAGTTGGTAGATGTCCTCCCCGTAGAGGTATGATATTTGTTTTCGTAGATTCTCGCGGGTGTCTGTATGTGTAGATCTAGAGTCTCGGGTTTCTTCCCGCGTTCCTTTCATCTTCAGAAAGTTGTGGCGACGTTTCGACGAAATCCCATCCGTCATCATCAGGCCGGAGTGTTCCTCCTGCTGCTTCTAGGAGCAATGCGTGGTCTGGCTGTTCCTTTCCTTCCAACTGCCGGTGGGGCTGTGTTCTGATCGCCTCCACCCAATCAGAACACAGCCCCACCGGCAGTTGGAAGGAAAGGAACAGCCAGACCACGCATTGCTCCTAGAAGCAGCAGGAGGAACACTCCGGCCTGATGATGACGGATGGGATTTCGTCGAAACGTCGCCACAACTTTCTGAAGATGAAAGGAACGCGGGAAGAAACCCGAGACTCTAGATCTACACATACAGACACCCGCGAGAATCTACGAAAACAAATATCATACCTCTACGGGGAGGACATCTACCAACTAACCAGGACTTACGAAAAGTCAGAAGTACGAAGAGCAAGAATACTAAGTGACATACCTTTCCTATGCCAATGTCGAGACCAAAATATAAGACCAAATTGTTTCAAATTGAAATTCCACATCAATACCACTTCAACCAAACGCATTCTAAGAAGAACAGAAATGGCATTACTAAGAAATGAACTCCACAATAAAAGATTTCAATTAGACCAAACAAACAAGGACCTACTAACATTACATCTCAAACTCAGCAACATTATTCACCCGATACTATGGGACAAAGTGAAACAACTGGCGGTTTGGAGAGCAGAAACAGAGACCATCTATAAAAACAACAGACATTCAAAGAAACTCAAACAATTAGAGAACTACAACAACCAAACAACCACATCACAACAACATCTACAACAAGTAGTGCATAACATCTCCCACAGAAGACTAACAACAGCAGAAACAAACGTCCTAGCAAAAGGTTTCAACTTCGCTGTTGCACCAAAGAAAATTCCCACAGAAACCATCATATGTGGAGTTGAAACCAGCTTAACTAAACTCAATGCAGATGAAGCAGACCAAGTCAGACATGAAGTCACCCACATCCTATGCACAAGCAAACCACCCAAAAGCAACCTAACAAAAGAAGAACAAGTAGCATTGCAAAACCTAAGAAAAGACAACAGCATAATCATACTACCAGCAGATAAAGGCAATGCTACAGTGGTAATGGACACATCAGACTATGAAGAGAAACTGTCCAACTTACTCAAAGAAACTACATACAAACCTATATATACAGATCCCACAACCTATCTAGAAAAGACCACCAAGAAAAAGATAAAATCAACTTCTATAAGCCAAGAAATCCAACAAACAATCATTCCTAGGGAGAAGTCATCCAGATGCCCAAAACTATATGGCCTCCCCAAAATACACAAAGATGGAATCCCACTAAGACCCATAGTAAGTTCTATAGGCTCACCACTACAAAACCTAGCTAAATACCTAGCAAAACAATTACAACCTCAAGCAGAAATGGCAGCTTCATATGTCCAAAACTCATACCACTTTATAGAATTAGTGAAAAATCTACAGATAGACCAAAAAGACTTGCTAGTCAGCTTCAATGTGGTATCACTATTCACCCAGGTGCCAGTCCAAGAAGCTCTATCAACAATAAGAAGCAAATACCAACCACCAAACCATATTATAGAACTAGCAGAACACTGCTTATCAAACACATACTTCATACACAGAGGCCAGAGATACAAACAAAT
>NC_138206.1:2496033-2635731 GCF_964194415.1 Vipera berus
CCCACCCTGGCAGAAGCGGGCTGAACCCCCCCCCTCTTTTCTCCCTCCCTCTCTCCCTCCTTTTCCAAATGTTGTGGGACTGCAGAGCCTCAGGCCGATGCGGCACAGGTGCAGCTCCTGCCACCGGCAACCCCATGGGCCTCCTGACCCCCATTTTTCTGCCCCTCCCCCGCAGGAGGGCCGGGGAGCCCATAAGAGGAAGGCAAGCCGCCTGTAAGCCGGCGGTGTCCCCCCCCCACAGGCGGGCAGTGTTCATTACCCTTCCGTTGCCGTGGCAACGGGACCCCCTCTCTTCCCCCATCTGCCGCTCTCTTTGGTGCGAGAGGATGGGGCTGTTTTGGTTTTGGTGCAAAGCAGAGGGGGGGTGGCACAGAAAGGGGAGGGGGGCTCACTTGGCTCTGGGTAGATGGCCGGGTTGGGGAGGGGGGTTAATTTCTGCAGCTTTCCCCCCCCTCCCTCACCCCTTTCCTTGATTTTCAGCAGGAAGGGCTTTGCAAAGAGCGGAGGTTTTTCAGAAGAGATTGGGCAGCCTTTTGTTTGGAATGAGTGGGGTCTCCTGCATGAGGGGGGGTGGGTGCGGGTGGGGGTGGGGGGGTGTTGGACTTGAGGACCCCTGAGGTCCCTTCCAGCTCTGTTATTCTGCTATTCTAACTTCCTTCCTTCCTTCTCTCCTTCCTTCCTTTCTTCCCTCCTTCTCTCCTTCCCACCTTCCTTCCTTTGTTCCTTCTCTCCTTCCCTCTTTCCTTCCTTCTTTCTCTCCTTCCTTCCTTCCATCTCTCCTTTCCTCCTTCCTTCTCTCCTTCCTTCCTTCCTTCCCTCCCTCCCTCCTGCCTTCCTTCTCTCCTTCCTTCCTTCCCTCCTTCCTTCTCTATTTTCCTCCTTCCTTCCTTCTCTCCTTCCCACCCTCCTTCCTTCCTTCTCTCCTTCCCACCCTCCTTCCTTCTTTCTCTCCTTCCTTCCTTCCATCTCTCCTTTCCTCCTCTCCTTCCCACCTTCCTTCCTTTGTTCCTTCTCTCCTTCCCTCTTTCCTTCCTTCCATCTCTCCTTTCCTCCTTCCTTCCTTCCTTCCTTCCTTCCTTCCTTCTCTCCTTCTCTCTTTTCTTCCTTCCTTCCTTCCTTCCTTCCTTCCTTCCTTCCTTCCTTCCTTCCTTCCTTCCCCATCACTGGACGTTTTCAAGAAGAAGTTGGACAGCCATTCATCCAGAATGGTACGGGGTTTCCTCCTTGAGCAAGGGGTTGGACTAGAAGACCTCCAGGGTCCCTTCCAACTCTGTTACAGGTGGTCCTTGACTTATGACCACAACTGAGCCCAAAATTTCCATTGCTACAAGAGACAGTTGTTAAGTGAGTTTTGCCCAACTTTACGACCTTTCTTGCCACAGCTGTTCAGTGACTCAGGCAGCTGTTAAGTGAATCCGGCTTCTCAAGTGACTTTCCTTGTCGGAAGGTCGCAAGGGGGGATCACGTGATCCCTCCAGGACACTGCAACCGTCATAAATATGAGTCAGTTGCCAAAGGGTCTGAATTTTGATCACGTGACCACCGGGATGCTACAACGGTCGTAAAGTGTGAAAAAACGGTCACAGGTCACTTTTTCCAGTGCCAACGGTCTCTAAACGAACTGTTGCAAGTTGAGGACTATCTGTACAGCCTTTGAACAACCGTGTGATTAACAGCTGCAGAGATTCGCTTAACAACTGTGGCAAGGAAGGTCGTAAAGTGGGGCAAAACACAACTGTCAGTAGCCATGGAAATTTTGGGCACCGCTGTGATCGGATGTCACGGAGCGCCTGTCTTAATCTGAAAGGGGAAAAAAGCCCTAGAGGCTTCCTTGAATTTATTTTATTTTTTAAGAAACAAAACAAAACAGGAGCATTGGATTAAATGTGCAATAGAGGCAGTGAGGGCAGATCAGTGATCCACCCAGAGTCATGGGTTCGAGGTGGGTGGCCGTGTAAACCTAATAAAGAGCTAAATAAGTCATCCTTGTCCTTTAAATAGGGACCATCTAACATTAGAATAGAATAGAATAGAAAATATGGAATGGAATAGACTAGACTAGACTAGACTAGACTAGACTAGAATAGAATAGAATAGAATAGAATAGAATAGAATAGAATAGAATAGAATAGAATAGAAAATATGGAATAGAATAGAATAGAATAGAATAGAATAGAATAGAATAGAATAGAATAGAATAGAATAGAATAGAATAGAATAGAAAATATAGAATAGAATAGAATAGAATAGAATAGAATAGAATAGAATAGAATAGAATAGAATAGAATAGAAAATATGGAATAGAATAGAATAGAATAGAATAGAATAGAATAGAATAGAATAGAATAGAATAGAATAGAATAGAATAGAATAGAATAGAATAGAATAGAAATACAGAATAGAATAGAGTAGGAATAAGAATACAGTAGAAAGAATAGAATAGAATAGAATAGAATAGAATAGAATAGAATAGAATAGAATAGAATAGAAAATATGGAATGGAATAGAATAGAAGAATAGAATAGAATAGAATAGAATAGAATAGAATAGAATAGAATAGAATAGAATAGAAATACAGAATAGAATAGAGTAGGAATAAGAATACAGTAGAAATAAGAATAGAATAGAATAGAATAGAATAGAATAGAATAGAATAGAATAGAATAGAATAGAATAGAATAGAAATACAGAATAGAATAGAAATACAGAATAGAATAGAGTAGGAATAAGAATAGAGTAGAAATAAGAATAGAATAGAATAGAATAGAATAGAATAGAATAGAATAGAATAGAATAGAATAGAATAGAATAGAATATATGGAATAGAATAGAATAGAAATACAGAATAGAATAGAAATATGGAATAGAATAGAAATATAGAATAGAATAGGATAGGACAGAACAGAACAGAACAGAAAACAGAACAGAATAGAAATAGAAATAGAAATAGAAATAGAAATAGAAATAGAATAGAATAGAATAGAATAGAATAGAATAGAATAGAATAGAATAGAATAGAAATACAGAATGGAACAGAACAACAGAACAGAACAGAATAGAACAGAATAAAGCTGGAAGGGACCTTGGAGGCCTTCTAGTCCAGCCCCCTGCTCGAGGAAGAGAACTATACCGTCTATACATTGAGGACTGCCTTCCTTTTGGGAGAACATGGTAGGCTTCACGCAAATTAGAAAAAAAAAAAGCTCCTGACATCCCTCCTTCCCTCCCCACCACCCATTCATATGAAAAGCGGCACAAAAATCTGTGCTGCACCACTGCGGGTGGCCATAAGAGGGCAGCAGGAAGCAGCATTGTCTGCCTCATGTTTGCTGCCAGCTAGTGGACATTTGGAGCAATGCATCCCAGTTCCAGCAGCCCTTCCAAAGGTCCAGGGACCCGCATGCGTGGCTCAATTTCACCCCCTTTGCCACAAACACAGAGACCTTTGTTAAAAGTTAGGACTTGCACAAAAGTCCATAGGTACCGTAGATCCTTGACTTACAACCTCTTGCTTAGCGGCCATTTAAAGTTACGACGGTCCTGCCTACATGTACTTATCACCCCGATTCAAATTCCCGTCAGCCGTTGCTCCGTAGCCACATTCCGAGCACTATGAAACGGTTCCGCATTTATGACCTTTGACGTCCTGCGGTTATGCGACCCCATTTTACGACGGTTTGGCTGAAAATTGACATTCATTTCTGGGGGAGGAGGGTGTTTGCCGAAACCGTTCCCATAGCGAGCCACTGGCTCGCTCAACGACTGTGGCGTTCGCTTAACGTCCTCTGCGAAACCAAAAAAAAAAAGGTAGCAGCGTTAGGTTAGTCAGGCAGGCGATCCGATTTACAACTGTCGCAAGCTTACGACCTTGATGGCCAGGCTCCATGACGGTCGTAACTTGAGGACTGCTTAAATCAGCGCCCTGGTGCTGCTCCGATGCCGCTGTTGACGAGGGCTGGGAATGAGTGGTGGGAGAATTGTATCTCCTGTTTTTCCTGGGGAAAAAAGGCTTTGGAGCCGATTTTAAGAACGGCAGGAATGTTAATGAGCAGATGCTTTAACAACGTCGGTCTCTTTTCCGGGAACTTATAAATAACTGTCCATTTATCAGAAGTAACATATAAGTGTTGTTGTTGTTAGTTGCGAAGTCGTGTCCGACTCATCGTGACCCCATGGACAACATTCCTCCAGGCCTTCCTGTCCTCTACCAAATATATAAATAAACACAGTGTACTCAGCCACAACATATGATTGTAAATTACAGCAGCTCCTCAACTTACGACCGATTACAGTACTTAGCAGCCATTAAGAAGAAAGGAAAGGCAAGCGAAGCAAAGGAAGATAAAAGAAAGGAAAAGAGGGGAGGGGGAAATTAAAAACGTCTATATAGTTTTTCCTGTAAAGAAGGAAACGCCATTTTCCCCTCATTGGCACATTTTTAAGCCCTTTCGGAACCTCATTAAGGCGGGAACCACGTAGATTTTGTTCATCGGGGTTGAGAGCGAAACAGGTTGTGTGAATACGAGTTTGTTCGCCTGGGAGGACACATCCGGGATGGCCCCAGGATCACAATTTCTAAGCTGGATCTTCACTTCCCGTGGAAACCCCTGTTAGTGCCAGAAATTAACAGAATAACAGAAGAGCAGAGTTGGAAGGGACCTTGGAGGTCATCTAGTCCAACCCCCTGCTCAGGCAGGAGACCCTGTACCACTCCAGACAAATGGCTGTCCCGTCTCTTCTTAAAAAAAAAACTCCAGTGATGGAGCACCCACAATTTCTGGTGGCAAGGAGTTCCACCGGTTAATTGTTCTGACTGTCAGGAAATTTCTCCTTAATTCCAGGTTGCTTCTCTCTTTGATTATTTTCCATCTGTTGCTTCTTGTCCTGCTTTGGAGAATAGGTGACCCCCTTCCTCCTCTTTTTGGTAGCCCCTCAAATATGGGAAGACCGCTATCATGTCACCCCTGGTCCTTCTCTTTGTTAGACTAGACAAATTAAGATTCCCCCCCCCACCAAGCACATTACAACTTCCTTTGTACATCCATTGTAGGCATTAATTTTTAATAATTCGTTCTTATTATTCTTTTATTTAATGGACACGCACTTTGTTGCATTGTTTTGTTTTGTTCCATTTTGGAGAAGCCGGAGTCAATTTTGCTTCCTCGCAAGCTTTGCAAGAGGCTTGGAAGTATAAAAATGCTGAATCCAGGCCAAACAGACAGTGCAACATGGGTCACTGTTTCTCTCCGAGAATGCTGTGGAAAAATGTCCTGACAGTGAGGACAATTAAACCAGTGGAACTGCTTCCCTCCAGAGGTTGTGGGTGCTCCATCGATGGAGACTTTTAAGAAGAGACTGGAGAGCTTTATATCTGGAACAGAATAGAATAGAATAGAATAGAATAGAATAGAATAGAATAGAATAGAATAGAATAGAATAGAATAGAATAGAATAGAATAGAATAGAATAGAATAGAATAGAATAGAATAGAATAGAATAGGAATAAGAATAGAATAGAACAGAGTAGAGTAGAGTAGAGTAGAGTAGGAATAAGAATAGAATAGAGTAGAGTAGAGTAGAGTAAATAGAATAGAATTGAATAGAATAGAAAATATGAAATGGAATAGAATAGAAAAGAAAAGAAAAGAAAAATAGAATAGGTTAGAATAGAAATAAGGAATAGAATGGAATGGAATGGAATGGAATGGAATGGAATGGAATGGAATAGAAATAAGGAATAGGAATAGGAATAGGAATAGAATAGAATAGAATAGAATAGAATAGAATAGAATAGAATAGAATAGAATAGAATAGAATAGAATAGAATAGATAGAACGGAATGGAAGAAGGAAGGAAGGAAGGAAGGAAGGAAGGAAGGAAGGAAGGAAGGAAGGAAGGAAGGAAGGAAGGAAGGAAGGAAGGAAGGATAGTAGAATATCAGAGCTGGAAGGGACCTTGGAGGTCTTCTAGTCCAGCCCCCTGCTCAAACAGGAGAACCTACACCATTTCAGACAAGTGACTGTCCAGTCTCTTCTTAAAAATCTCCAGTGATGGAGCACCCACGATTTCTGGTGGCAAGCTGTTCCACTGGTTAATTCTCCTCCCTGTCAGTAAGTTTCTCCTTAGTTCCAGGTTGCTTCTCTCCTTGATGAGTTTCCAACCATCGTTTCTCGTCCTTCCCATCTGGTGCTTTGGAGAAAAACATGACCCCCTTCTCTTCTTTGGGGCAGCCCCCCAGACACTGGAACACGGCTATCAAGTCTCCCCTATTTCTTCTTTTGGTTTAAACTAGCCAGACCCAAGTCCCGCATCCGTTCTTTGTATGTTTTAGTATTATTCCATTATTCTACTATTCTAATCCAGAAGAGAACCAGCCTAGAACTAACCAGTGGTACGACCTGCGATGTGTCTGAAATGGTATAGGGTCTCCTGCTTGAATAGAGGGTTAGACTAGATGACCTCCAAAGTCCCTTCCAACTCTGTTATTCTTGTCCTTGGTTTACAACAGTTCGTTTTAGCGATGGGTCAAAGTTATCCCAGCACGGAGAAAAGCGACTGATGACCGTGTTTCATGCTTACGACCCTCGCAGCATCCCCGTGGTCACATGATCAAAATTCAGACGCTTGGCAACTGACTCATAGTTACGACGGGTTGCAGCATCCCCGGGGGGGGTCACGCGATCCCCTTTTGTGTCCTTCTGACAAGCAAAGTCAATGGGGAAGCCAGATTCGCTTAAGAATCATGTGACTCACAAGTGCGGTGATTCGCTTAATGACTGTGGCAGGGAAGGTGGTAAAACGCAAAACTCGCTTAACAACCGGCTTCCCTGAAGAAAAAATGGGCTTAAATATTCAAATGTAATTAACTTTGAGAAAATCTTAGCCAGTAAGAATGTCTTGAACATTGTGGGAAAAACCAATGTAAACAGGATCTATGACGAGACGACCAGGATGACTAGATAGAAAAAGAATATTATATTGATGTGGTTATTATCTGTAGAAATGTTAGAAAACTTTTATACTCAATCGTCATTCGCTAAAACAAGAAGAATCGCATTAACGTAAGGTCGGTAGAAGAGAACATTACGGGAAAAAGAGGAAATCAAGTAAAGTTATTATGTGGATTATAGGTTATAGAAATCAACTTAGTAAATGTTTCTTAAATGTAAACCCAGACAAACACACTGTTTACCGAATATTAAGGTGATTACGTTAAAAAAATAATAAAACCTCTTTTTTTAAAAAAAAATGAAGGTTGTAAAATGCAAAACTCACTTAACAGCTGTCTCACTTAGCAACAGATAATTTGGCTTCAACTGTAGTCATAAGTCGTAAGTCAAAGACTACCTATTCTTTGAAGGACTCCCCCCCCTCCCTTATTATATCCATCCAGGATGTACTGTGTACTTGTAGTCCTCGACTTACTACAATTCATTTAGTGAGCGTTCCAATTTACACCACTGAGAAAAGTGACATATGACCATTTTTCATACTTACCAACCAGGGCCACACGATCCAAAATTCAGACACTTGGCAACTGACTCATATTTATGACGGTCACAGTGTCCCGGGTTCAGGTGACACCCTTTTTACGACCTTCTGACCAGCCCGGTTCACTTCACAACCATGTGGCTAACTTCACAACTGCAGTGATTCACTTAACAACCATGGCCAGAAAGGTCATAGAAAGGGTGCAAAACTCAGTAAACAACTGAAATATTGGGCTTAATTGTCGTAAGTTGAGGACCACTTGTATTCTGGATTTTGAACAGCGTAAGCCTCTGGTTTGGGCAGCATGTACATTTTGTATAATAAATTAATAAAATAAATGGGCACGTAGGATTTCTCGCCTCGGGGGGGGCATCGGGGGCCCTGACATGGCAGGTAACAGCTTTTGAATTGAGGCCGAGATGCATTCTGTCCAACTCACTTGGCTTCCATCCTTTTCTTTTGCAGGGTGTTCAAGAAAGCCAGCCCCAACGCCAAGGTAAGAGACTTCCTGATTGGTTTTGCAAGGTTTTGTCATGATGGAAACTGGCAGGCCAGATAATCTGTTGATGGGGAGGAGCATAACGAGAGGAGAAGAAGAAAAAAAAGAAACTCTAATCCAGTTGCAACACTTTAAATCAGGGCTCTCCAAACCTGGCAACGTTAAGACTTGTGGACTTCAACTTTCTCAGCCAGCGTGAGTAGACTTCAATTCCCAGAATTCCCCAGCTAGCATGGGTGGGCTTCAAGTCCCAGAATCCTGCAGCTGATATAGATTGACTTCAATTCCCAGAATTCCCCACCTGTGTGCAAGGACTTCAAAGCTCTCCAGCCTGCATGGGTGGACTTCAATTCCCAGAATTCCCCAGACAGCATGGGTGGGGTTCAAGTCCCAATATTCCCCAGCCAGCTTCACTAGGCCAGGGCCCAGGCCACCTTGGCTCTTTTATGACTCGTGGACTTCAACTCCCAGAATTCCTCAGCCAGCCATGCTGAGGGGAAAGGGAGAGGTTTCCAAGCTGAGCCATGCTGGCTCAGGAATTCTGGGAGTTGAAGTCCGCGAGTCATGAAGGGGCCAGCGTTCCCCCACGCTGGCTCAGGAATTCTGGGAGTTGAAGTCCACCAGTCATAAAAGAGCCAAGGTTGCCTACCCCTGCACTAGGCCCATGTTCCACACACCTACTGTACTACACATTCCGCGCTGAAATTGAGCTTCACTGATGCTTCACTGGCTGGAGACTGATTTCCCAAATCCGGTGGGATCAGGCCCAGAAGAGCACCTGGGAGGGATCCTAGGAAATCAGTAGCCAAAGATCAGAACTTTTGAACCCAAACGCAAGCTGAAAAAAACTGCCCTGACCAAAGAGTTTGATTCTTCCTTGTGTTCAGACTTCCTTCTTCTTCCCTGCCATAAAAGGACCTGAAATCCAAGGCTCATTAGTGACTCATTAGTGGTAACTGTGAGAGGGACCTTGGAGACCTAGTGGACGGTCCCTTAAACATAATAATAATAATAAAGTTGGAAGGGACCTTGGAGGTCATCTAGTCCAAACCCCTGCTCAGGCAGGAAACCTTATACCATTTCAGACAAATGGCTGTCCAGTCTCTTCTTAAAAACCTCCAGTGTTGGAGCATTCACCGCTTCTGGTGGCAAGCAGTTCCACTGGTTAATTGTCCTCACTGTCAGGAAATTCCTCCTTATTTCCAGGTTGCTTCTCTCCTTGATGAGTTTCCATCCGTTGCTTCTTGTCCTGCCTTCAGGTGCTTTGGAGAAGACCTTGACTCCCTCTTCTTTGGGGCAGCCCCTGAGATACTGGAAGTCTGCTATCCTGTCCCCCCTCGTCCTTCTCGTCATTAAACTAGACACCCCCAATTCCAGCAGCCGTTCCCTATATGTTTTAGCCTCCAGTCCCCTGATCATCTTTGTTGCTCTTCTCTGCACTCTTTTTAGAGTCTCAACATGAGCCAGCCGTGTGCGGCAGCGGCCAAAAAACCTGATACAATCCTTAGCTGCATAAACAGAGGTGTAGAATCAAGATCACGTGAAGTGTTGGTACCCACTTTACAAAGCCTTGGTAAGGCCACACCTGGAATCCTGCAATCCAGTGTTTTGGTCAACACGATGTAAAAGAGACGTTGAGATTCTGGAAAGAGTGCAGAGAAGAGCAACAAAGATGATCAGGGGACTGGAGGATGAAATATAGCAAGAATGGTTGCAGGAATTGGGGATGTCTAGTCTAACGAAAAGAAGGAATAGGAGTGACATGAAATCAGTCTTCCTGTATCTCAGGGGCTGCCCCAAAGAAGAGGCAGTCAAGCTATCCTCCAAAGCGCCTGA
This sequence comes from Vipera berus, assembly GCF_964194415.1. NCBI lineage: Eukaryota > Metazoa > Chordata > Lepidosauria > Squamata > Viperidae > Vipera > Vipera berus. The sequence continues at coordinate 2,505,860 of NC_138206.1, forward strand.
AGGGAGAACAAGAAGCAACGGATGGAAACTAACCAAGGAGAGAAGCAACCTGGAACTAAGGAGAAATTTCCTGACAGTGAGAACAATTAACCAGTGGAACAACCTGCCTCCAGAACTTGTGAATGCTCCAACACTGGAGGCTTTTAAGAAGAGACTGGACAGCCATTTGTCCGAAATGGTATAGGGTTTCCTGCCTGAGCAGGGGGTTGGACTAGATGACCTCCAAGGTCCCTTCCAACTTTGTTATTCTGTTCCGTTCCTTTCTGTTCTGCTCTGTTCTACTCTGTGACTCCTGCTTGAGCAGTGGGTTGGACTAGAAGACCTCCAAGGTCCCTTCCAACTCTGTTGTTCTGTTAAGACAGCAAGGAATTGCTTGCTCCGCCAGCTGTCCTTGAGGGGGGAAAGGCGTATCCCTGCTGGTCTTAAGTGCCAGCCAGCCAGTGTGTTGCTAAGTGGTGCCTGGTGCCTCAGCCGATGCCCCTGAGCCCCACCTGGCGCTCTGAATAGAGGCTTATGAGTCATCTTGACCACGGTCAAGGCCAGAAGTAGGCCTGTGGTAAACAGAGCAAGGCGGGGTGTCCGTGCTTTTCATTTCAGCTCCTCCGTTTTCCATGGGAACCGAAAGTCTCCCTCGGTGTCAAGAGTTGGCGAGGAAGCTGCCAAAGGAAAGGAGGGTAGCTAAAAATAATCCAGAGATGAAAAGAGAGTCTATGCAAAGCTCAGCTCATAAACCATGATTCAGCCCAGGTGGGGAGGAAGCCAGGTACAAACAACCCGGGATAGAGAGAGAGAGAGAGAGAGAGAGAGATTAAGGAAACCACCATTAATGGGCTACGGGGGAAGTTGTCACCCCCGTAGCGTTCTTGCCTTGGGGTCCTTGTTTTTCTTCCTAATAACAGAATTGGAAAGGGACCCTGGAGGTCTTCTAGTCCAACCCGCTGCCCGAGCGGGAGAGCCCAATGCTCTTTGAATATTGGCCATTTTAATTTTAAGGCACCCGGACTCGTTGTGCGGCGTATAAACCTAATTGGCGAACTAACAAGCAAATAAAAGAAGCAGGAAATTCTGCTAGCAGCTTCCAAATGTCTGCACGGACCCCAGGACTCACGTAAAATCATAGGGCTAGAAGGGACCTCAGAGATCATCTAGTCAGACCCCCCCTTCCCAAGATAACATCCCTTATTCCATCCCAGTCAAATGGTTTGTCTAGTCTCTTCTTGAAAACCTCCAGTAATGGAGCATCCACGACTTCTGGAGGCAGGTTGTTCCACTGGTTAATCGTTCTCACCGTCAGGAAATTCCTCCTTAATTCCAGGTTGCTTCACTCCTTGGTGAGTTTCCATCCGTTGCTTCTTCTCCCTCTTCTTTGGGGCAGCCCCTGAGATATTGGAAGGCTGCTATCATGTCCCCCCTCGTCCTTCTCTTCATTAAACTGGACATACCCAATTCCTGCAACCGTGTTTCATATGCTTTAGCCTCCAGTCCCCTGATCATCTTCGTTGATCTTCTCTGCACTCTTTCCAGAGTTTCCACATTTTTTTTTATTTTGTGATGACCAAAACTGGATGCAGCATTCCAAGTATGGCCTTACCAAGGCATTATAAAGTGCTTTTGGTCCTCCATTTTGGGAGGATGGGAGGATACTAGGTACTGGGTGGACCCATGATACTTTATAGAATCTAGTATTTCCTTAATTTCAAAATGTTGTACGCCCTCTACCAATAATGGGTTGAGGGGGGGGAGAATCTTCGGCTGGCCTTAAGGGTGAATATGACGCCCATTTCAGTCAACTACAATGGAATACAGCAGGGGTCTTCATACTTGGCCCTTTTATGACTTGTGGACTTCAACTCGTGTGCCTGGCTGAGGAATTCTGGGAGTTGAAGTCCACAAGTCATAAAAGGGCCAAGTTTGAAGACCCCTGGTATAGGTTCTCCTGCTTAAGCAGGGGGCTGGACTAGAAGATCTCCAAGGCCCTATTCTATTCTATTCTATTCTATTCTATTCTATTCTATTCTATTCTATTCTATTCTATTCTATTCTATTCTATTCTATTCTATTCTATTCTATTCTTATTTCTACTCTACTCTAATCTACTCTACTCTACTCTACTCTACTCTATTCTATTCTTATTCCTACTCTACTCTACTCTACTCTACTCTACTCTACTCTACTCTACTCTACTCTACTCTATTCTATTCTATTCTATTCTATTCTATTCTATTCTATTCTATTCTATTCTATTCTATTCTATTCTATTCTATTCTATTGTGAGTAATTCTGGGAGTTGAAGTCCACAAGTCATAAAAGGGCCAAGTCTGAAGACCCCTAGAATACAGGGAGAACCGTTTCTTAGTTTTTGGGGGAGTTCCAACTCCACTGTTACTGGGTTAATAATGCGTTTTATAGGAAAACCTCACGAGATCTTGATTCTGTCCCTCTGTTAATGCAAGCTAGTTCTTACTTCCCCGTTCTTACCAGCTGCTATGGGGAGTGTATTGGCCCTTTGCACACCCGGTGAAAAAGGGGGTGTAAATAGCCAGCTCTGGTTCCTCCACATCTGGAGATACAGAAGGCTTGCTTGGCATGAAGGCATGGGATAGGAAATCCCCAATCTTGCACACCACAAAGAAATCCCCCCCCAAAAAAATATTGTCAAGAATGCAAGTTCGGCAGCTACGTGCCTCTTCGTTTCAACTTGCCATTAGAGTAAGGGAGGGGGGAGGTGTTGTTTTAGAATGGATTAAATGGGGAAACAAAATCTCTACGTTTCCGCTGAAGCCTTTGAAAGCCTGAAAGCTTTCCAAGGACACTGCAGCAGGTGCGGAGAGAGGAAACAGACGGTTCCCAAAATTGTTTACAACAGAGGTCCTCAAACCTTTGGGCACCAGGGACCAGTTCCGTGGAGAAAGTTTTTCCCACGGACTGGAGGGTGCGTGGTTTTGTGTGCTGCCTGCATCCCGTGGATGGGACTTGTTTGTGCGGACCGGTTGCTGGCATGCCGCGGCCCGGGGAGGTTGGGGACCCCTACTTTACAAGGACTGTGTGAGAGATTAGGGTTCTGGCTGGAGAAATTATTGTTTAGTTCTATGAATTGGGGTCTGGGAACCTCAGAGTTAGTTTTGCTTCGACATTACCACGCCGGTGTATTCAGTTAACGGTCAGATTTTTGGAAACGGCATGAACCTGGAGTTTTCTTTGGGTTCCCGAGCTGGATGTGGACAAATATATTCTTATAGAATTTATCCATGTCCTGCTCTTTCTTATATAGAAAAATCCTGAATCAGTTTGCAATCCTCAAAAAACTGCTCCCAAATATACAAAAATAAGACTGAATAAAGGTAGATTAGAAAGAAGCAAGATTAAAAGACAGTAAAAAGGCACCTCTTTCTTCATGGACACTGGATAGACGTTGTTTTTTAATTTCTGTTCTTTCTTTCTTTCTTTCTTTCTTTCTTTCTTTCTTTCTTTCTTTCTTTCTTTCTTTCTTTCTTTCTTTCTTTCTTTCTTTCTTTCTTTCTTTCTTTTTCCCCCCTGTCCCCTCTTCCTCTTCATTACAGTCTGGTTTTATATTGTTTTTAATTCACTGCTTTTATTATGTGCTCTTTTATTGGTTTTGGGAGGGGAGGCGGAGACATTTGTATCGGGAACAGAATAAAATATATTCAGCGATAGGAATAATAACTGTTCCCAAAGAGAAACAGTGTTCCGTTTCCTGCTTTGCAGCTGGCATAAAAAGGCAGAATAAATGTGGGGAAAAAAGGAGCTTTTTCATCCGGAGCCCTCTGGGTATGCAGCCAGCTCCTTTGAAAATCCTTCCAAAATCTCTCCTGGGATGACTCTGATTTTCTCAGCTGATCAGGAAAGACAGCAAGGAACGTTTCTAGCTCACGGTTGAATGTTGGGGTCCGACTCATCCTGACCCTCGCCCAACGGAGACAGACAAGGAGAGAGTGAACAACAGCCTGACCGAGGAAATAACACTCCCTCCAGCCCTGGGAGGGATAGAAAGCCACTAGGATGTAAATTGAATTAGACACTAAATCAAATTCCAGCAGCCAGCTGGAGGAGTAAGAAAGATTAAGCAGCGAAGATGTGGCTGTATCAGTGAGATGAGCAGCATAGAAATTTAATAGATGAGAGAGAGAGAGAGAAGGAGAGGGAGAGAGAGAGAGAGAGAGAGAATATTAAATAATTAGATTAGAGATTAGATAGATAGATAGATAGATAGATAGATAGATAGATAGATAGATAGATAGATAGATAGATAGATCAGATATAGATCATAGATAGATAGATCATAGATAGATAGATAGATAGATAGATAGATAGATAGATAGATAGATAGATAGATAGATCATAAATATATCATAGATAGATAAATAGATCATAGATAGATCATAGATCTTAGATAGATATAGATCATAGATAGATCATAGATAGATAGATGATGGATGGATGGATGGATGGATAGATAGATGATAATGGATGGATGGATAGATAGATAATTAAATAATTAGATTAGAGATTAGATAGATAGATAGATAGATAGATAGATAGATAGATAGATAGATAGATAGATAGATAGATAATGGATGGATAGATAGATAGATAGATAGATAGATAGATAGATAGATAGATAATGGATGGATGGATGGATGGATAGATAGATAGATAATGGATGGATAGATAGATAATGGATAGATAGATAGATAGATAGATAGATAGATAGATAGATAGATAGATAGATAGATAGATCAACATAGACACATACATAGATATACAGAGATAGACGATAGATATTTGTATATAGAGAGAGATTAGACAGACGAGAGAGATTATTTGGTTGATTGGTAAGTAGATAATTGATAGATGAGAGACAGAGACAGAGAAATGATAGATGATAGGTTGATTGGTACATGGGAAGGTAGACAGACAGACAGACAGACAGACAGCAGAATAACAGAATAGTAGAATAAACGAGTTAGAAGGGACCTCGGAGGTCTTCTAGTCCAACCCCCTATTTAAGCAGGAAACTCCATCTCAGTCAAAGGCTTGTCCGATCTCTTCTTGAATGGATAGATAGAGATAGGAGAGAGGGGCAGAAGAGAGCAGAAACTCACCTTAAATCTTCCTTTAATGATGATCTTCCTCTGGCTCCTGATAGACAAATGATGTCTCCCTCAGATCTTGCCAAAATGACTTCTCTGTCCTTTTGTCTCCTGGCAGCTCACTGTTTATCTGGGCAAGAGAGATTTTGTCGACCACATTGACCTCGTGGATCCAGTCGGTAAGTGGAGGATGGAACTGGAGCCGTCAGAACTCCATAAAGCAGGGGTCTCCAAACTTGGCCACTTTAAGACTGGTGGACTTCAACTCCCAGAATTCCTCAGCCAGCATGGAAGTTGAAGTCCACAAGTCCACAAGTCTTAAAGCGGCCCAGTTTGGCTGGCTGAGGAATTCTGGGAGTCGAAGTCCACAAGTCTTCAAGCGGCCCAGTTTGGCTGGCTGAGGAATTCTGGGAGTCAAAGTCCACAAGTCTTCAAGCGGCCCAGTTTGGCTGGCTGAGGAATTCTGGGAGTCGAAGTCCACAAGTCTTCAAGCGGCCCAGTTTGGCTGGCTGAGGGATTCTGGGAGTCGAAGTCCACAAGTCTTCAAGCGGCCCAGTTTGGCTGGCTGAGGAATTCTGGGAGTCGAAGTCCACAAGTCTTCAAGCGGCCCAGTTTGGCTGGCTGAGGAATTCTGGGAGTCGAAGTCCACAAGTCTTCAAGCGGCCCAGTTTGGCTGGCTGAGGAATTCTGGGAGTCGAAGTCCACAAGTCTTCAAGCGGCCCAGTTTGGCTGGCTGAGGAATTCTGGGAGTCGCAGTCCACAAGTCTTCAAGTGGCCCAGTTTGGCTGGCTGAGGAATTCTGGGAATTGAAGTCCACAAATCTTTAAGCGGCCCAGTTTGGCTGGCTGAGGAATTCTGGGAGTCGAAGTCCACCAGTCTTAAAGCGGCCCAGTTTGGTTGGCTGAGGAATTCTGGGAGTCGAAGTCCACCAGTCTTAAAGCGGCCCAGTTTGGCTGGCTGAGGAATTCTGGGAGTCGAAGTCCACCAGTCTTAAAGCGGCCCAGTTTGGCTGGCTGAGGAATTCTGGGAGTTGAAGTCCACAAGTCTTAAAGCGGCCAAGTTTGAAGACCCCTGCCATCAAGTAACCGAGATCGGAATTTTGGGATGGAGAGGAAGGATGTTGCCCCCTGGGACCCAAAGCTGAGCAGAATCGGGGTGGTATGGGGCTGGGGATTGACAGGAAGGGCCGGCCCCTTTGATGATGATCTAAAGCTGGAAGGGTAGCTAATACAGGCAGTCCTCAGCTTACGACCACAATGGAGCCCAACATTTCCGTTGCTAAGCGAGACATTTGTTAAGTGAATTTTGCCCCCTTTTATGACCTTTCTTGCCTCTGTTGTGAAGTGAATCGTCGCCGTTGTTAAGTTAGTAACATGGTTGTTAAGTGAAGCCGCCTTCCCTGTTGACTTTGCCGATGAGGAGGTCGCAAAAAGGGATGGGTGGGTCACTGAAATAGGTGGCTGGTGACCGCCTTTCACACTTAACGACCGTTGCAACGTTACCCCGTGGTCACGTGATCAAGATTCAGTCCCTTGGCAACTGACTCATACTTATGACGGTTGCAGCATCCCCGGGGGGGGGGGTCACGCGATCCCCTTTTGCGACCTTCCGGCAAGCAAAGTCAATGGGGAGGGAGGGGAATCCGATTCGCTTAGCAACCGTGTTACTAATTTAACGCCTGCAGTGATTCACTTTGCAACTGGCGCTAGAAAGGTGGTAACGTGGGGCAAAGCTCAATTAACAAGTGTCTCGCTTAACGACGGAAATTTTGGACTCCCGTGGAGTCATAAGCCTACCTGTAATGGCCTTGATTGTCATGCCTGTCATTTCCCATCCAGGCATCTCCCAGGCCTGATTGGTTGGGTGGGCTTAGAATCAGAATGGAATAACAGAGCTGGAGGGGACCTGCGAGGTCTTCTAGTCCAGCCCCCTGGTCAAGCAGGAGAACCTATACGATCTCAGACAAGTGACTGTCTAGCCTCTTCTTGAAAACCTCCAGTGATGGAGCGCCCACGATTTCTGGTGGCAAGCTGTTCCACTGGCTAATTGTTCTCACTGTCAGGGAGTTGCTCCTTAATTCCAGGTTGCTTCTCTCCTTGATCAGTTTCCAACCATTGTTCCTCGTCCTTCCCTTCTGATGCTTTGGTGAATAACGTGACCCTCTGCTCTTCTTTGGGGCAGCCCCTCAAATACTGGAATACTGCTATTATGTCCCCCCTATTTCTTCTTTTCTTTACACTAGCCTAACCCAAATCTCACAGCCGTTCTTTGTATGTTTTAACTCCAGGCCTTGGATCATCTTAGTTGCTCCTCTCTGATTTTTTTTTCAAACTCTCAACATCTTTTTTGTGATCCAGTGACCAAAACTGCCTGCAGTATTCCGGGTGTGGTCTTACTAGGGCTTTATAAAGCGGTACTAATACTTCACGCGATCCTGATTCTATGCCTCTGTTTATACAACCCAGGATTGTATTAGCTGTTTTGGCTGCTGCCGCACACGGCTGGCTCACGGTCAAGCGATCGTGATGAGCTCCTTTTGAATTAAGGGGGATTAGTCCTTTCCTGTCCTCGGATAATAACGCTGGAAGCCCTGGCTGTGTACCCTAATGTGTTCTGCAGCAAACCTGGCTAATGCACACAGCCATGATGGGCAGACCCAACCGTTCCGCTTTGCTCTCATTTTTGGCCCATTCTTTCTGCAGATGGCGTCGTCTTGGTGGATCCAGAATACTTAAAAGAGCGGAAAGGTAAAATTACGATGGTTTCTTAAGCCAATTTATCTAGCCTCCCAACACACACACACACACACACACACACACACCGGCTCCAGGTGGCCTGCCACGTTAAAAAGCCCAGTTTAAAATCCGCAATTTAAAACCCACACACTCCCATTGCAGGATGTTGCCCACAAAATAAAATAAAATAAATCAAATCTGGCCCTGGGATCTGCCTCGCCTTACTTTTTCCAATAAGAAACGGAGTAGACCAGGGGTCTTCCACCTTGGCCCGTTTTTGACTCCTGGACTTCAACTCCCAGAATTCCTCAGCCAGGCACCTGGCTGAGGAATTCTGGGAGTTGAAGTCCACGAGTCATAAAAGGGCCAAGGTGGAAGACCCCTGGGGTAGAAAGATAATTTCAAAGCCATTTTTTTCCTATGTACTCTGATAAAGGGATGTCTCCCTTAGGAAAGGGGAAATGTGGGAAGATGGCTTCCATTTGCTTTTAGAGTTAGCACCACAAAGAACTTCAAAGCAAAAGTGGATTGCATTCTTAATTTTAGCGAGTCATGCATGCCCCCTGGAGGTTTATTTTAGAGAGCCTCAAGAACTCTCTGGAACAATGCAAAGGGCCAAGCTGTCCGCAAGGAATATAAATCCTTCCACTCCCCATCATCCAGTCAGAGCTGAGGAAGCTTCTGGGATGAGAAGTGAAACGTCTTCAAAGGAAAAAAAAAACAGAGAAAGTCTACTTGCCTCAGGAAAAAGCACCCTTGGGATTTGCAAAGAAAAAAAACATCAGCTGCGTTCACAGTGTTTCCCAGGGTTAGCCTTGAGTATTTGCTTGAGAGCCTTGAGAACGGCCGGAAACTAAACTTTTATCTATAACAGGGGTCCACAAAGCCCTGGGCTGTGGCCCACTAGTGGGCTGTGAGCTGTTTGCAGCCAGGCTGAGGAAGCAGCGGGCAAGCACACGGGCATATCCCCCACTTGTGCAGACAGCGGGCGAGCGCATGTATGTGCACCCCGCTTGAGCGAGTGGCGGGCATGCATGCACGCCACTTGCACAAATGGAGCTGGGTGCGCGCGTGCGCACTTGCCAGCCACTTGTGTAGAATAGAATAGAATTAGAATTAGAATTAGAATTAGAATTAGAATTAGAATAGAATAGAATAGAATAGAATAGAATAGAATAGAATAGAATAGAATAGAATAGAATAGAATAGAATAGAATATAGAAAATGGAATGGAATGGAATAGAACAGAAATACAGAACAGAATATTGAAAATAACAGAATAGAATAGAATAGAATAGAATAGAATAGAATAGAATAGAATAGAATAGAATAGAATAGAATAGAATAGAATAGAATATAGAATAGAATATAAAATAGAATAGAATATAGAATAGAATAGAATTAGAATAGAATATAGTATTTAATTAGAATAGAATAGAATAGAGAATAGAATAGAATATAGAAAAATAGAATAGAATAGAATAGAATAGAATAGAATAGAATATAGAATAGAATAGAATAGAATAGAATAGAATAGAATAGAATAGAATAGAATAGAATAGAATAGAATAGAATAGAATAGAATAGAATAGAATAGAATTCTTTATTGGCCAAGTGTGGTTGGACACACAAGGAATTTGTTTCCGCTGCGTAAGTGCTCAGTGTACATACAAGTAACAGTGATAATCATGATCATGTGCAATTTGAAAATACATTCATCACAAATCGTGAAATACAACACTTCATCATCAATCATAAGATGCAACACTTAGTGATAGTCGCAGACTACTAGCTAAGCAAATAACATAAATCATACTAGGGTACAAAAAACCCCACCCCAATATAAATTGTAAGATACAAGCAGCAAAGTTATAGTCATAAGAAGAGAAGGATAGGTGATAGGAGAGGAGCATCACAGTAATACAGCTTTACTAGTACTTCAACAGTGTGTATCATAGTAATACAGCTTTACTAGTATTTTGATGGTGTTGTAGGAATTAGTTGTTAAGCAGAGGGACGGCCTGGGGGAAAAAAACCGTCCTTATGTCTAGTCGTTCTGGTGTGCAATGCCCTATAGCAAGGGTCTTCCACCTTGGCCCTTTTATGACTCGTGGACTTCAACTCCCAGAATTCCTCAGCCAGGCACGAGTGCCTGGCTGAGGAATTCTGGGAGTTGAAGTCGACAAGTCATGAAAGGGCCAAGCTTGAAGACCCCTGCCCTATAGCGCCATCTGGAGGGAAGAAGTTGAAACTGTTTATATCCAGGATGTGAGGGTTCTGTAAATACTTTTACAACCCTCTTTCTGGCTTGTGCAATATATAAGTCCTCAATGGAAGGCAGGCTAGTAGCAACTATTTTTTCTGCAGTCCTAACAATCCGTCGAAGTCTGCCTCTGCCTTGTTTGGTTGCAGTTCTAAACCAGACAATTACAGAGGTGCAAACCGTCCCTTCTCTCCCCTTCCCCGCCAGTCCCCAAAGTCAGAAACGTTGGGGAATTCTGATCGATAATATAGATCAAATGCTCTGCTCCGCTCCTGGTTTCTGGAAGGGAAACTTTTCTGGAAGGGTCTGGCCAATTACGAGCAAGACCTTTGAAAAAAGCAAAGTTTGAAATACAAGTAAACCCCCTTGTTGGTTAGTTAGTGCCAGAGTCCTACAAACACCATCCTGCAAGTATTGCAAAGCCCATCCTCCACGGCCCTCAGCTCCAAAGGGGGCGGGGGTCCCAGGGCCCCGGGGATAAAAGCACGTCTTCAAGGCCAAAAGCAACGAGGTGGAAGAACCTCCACTTTTTCCTAGGCCAGATGTTCTTCCTCGATATTTGGGATTCGTTGCGTGCCTCTTTTTTTTTTTTTTTCACTGAGGCGTTTACCCCTTTTGGAAGGGACGCGGTGGCTCAGTGGGTTACGACGCTGAGCTTGTCGATCAGAAGGTCGGCAGTTTGGCGGGTCGAATCCCGAAGTGCCGCGTAACAGAGTGAGCGCCTGTTACTCGTCCCAGCTTCTGCCAACCTAGCAGTTCGAAAGCACGTAAAAAAATGCAAGTAGAAAAATAGGGACCACTCCGGTGGGAAGGGAACAGCGTTCCGTGCGCCTTTGACATCTAGTCATGCCGGCCACATGACCACGGAGACGTCCTCGGACAAGCTTTGAAACGGAGATGAGCACCGGCCCCTAGAGTCAGAAACGACTAGCACGCATGTGTGGGGGGAACCTTTACCTTTACCCCTTTTGGGTGCTGGAATCGAATTCTGAAAGGGCTTGCTTCTCAGCCTGGGACCACAGCCTTTGCCCTTCGGTTGATTAAGGCTTCTTTGTTTCTCCCGGCAGTTTTCGTGACACTGACCTGCGCTTTCCGCTACGGCCGCGAGGATCTGGACGTTCTGGGCCTGACCTTTCGCAAGGATCTTTTCGTGTCCAACGTCCAGGCTTTCCCTCCAGTGGCTGAAGAGAAGAAACCCCTGACGAGGCTGCAGGAACGGCTGGTGAAGAAGCTGGGGGAGCAAGCGTACCCCTTTACTTTTGAGGTAACACCCCATTTCCCTCTTACTCTCCTTTCGGCATCCTGTTCCCATCTCTGTAGTCTTGATAGCAAGGCTAACTTGGATGATGCCATGGCAGAGGGATCTCAGAGTCCTAGTGGACCATCCCTTAAACAGGAGCCAGCTGTGTGCGGCAGCAGCCAAAAAAGCCAACACAGTGCCAGGCTGCATTAACAGAGGGATAGAATCGAGATCACGTGAGGTGTTAATACCACTTTACAACGCCTTGGTAAGGCCACACTTGGAATGCGGCATCCAGTTTTGGTCACCACAATGTAAAAAAAGATGTCGAGACTCTAGAAAGAGGGCAGAGAAGAGCAACAAAGATGATCAGGGGACTGGAGGCTAAAACATATGAAGGATGGTGAGAGAGCTAGCTGTGTCTAGCCTATTGTAGACAAGGATTAAGGGGAACATGGATTAGAGTCTTCACGTTCTTGAGGTGCTGTCATAAAGAAGAGGGGTTTGATTTATTCTCCAAGGCACCCGAAGGCAGGACAAGAAGCAACGGATGGAAACTAATCGAGGAGAGAAGCAACCTGGAACTAAGGAGGAATTTCCTGACAGTGAGGACAATTAACCAGTGGAACTCCTTGCCTCCAGAAGTTGTGCGTGCTCCAACACTGGAGGTTTTTAAGAAAAGATTGGACAGCCATTTGACTAAAATGGTAGAGGGTTTCCTGCTTGAACAGCGGGTTAGACTAGAAGACCTCCAGGGTCCCTTCCAATTTTGTTATTCTGTATTTGCAGGATCGTTAACGTAGCCTGACGATGAAGAAACACAGTAATCTTACAATTTAAAAAATAATAAAGCCTTACAATAACCACGCAATAAGTAAAGCCTTGGAGTAGCCTTACCATGAATAAAGTTTATAATAATCTTGCAAGAAATAAAAGAAACTGTTAGCATTCGTTGTTGACGTGTCTTGCCTGGACTGCCTCAAAGAGCAGATTCTTCCACAAAGTCAAGAATGAAAGTGAGTGAACAATAGGAGAGAAACGCCTGGAGAGGAGAATGAATGAATGAATGAATGAATGAATGAATGAATGAATGAATGAATGAAAATTCAATAATGCAAATATAGAAAAGCGGTGCAAATGGTTGAGAGGAAGACAAAACCAAGGAAGCAGAACCTTGGATGGAGAGAATTAACCTGCAGGGAAGCGAAAAGGGTTTGTAGGGCACGGAGAGGTAGAATGAGTAGGGTTGACGTAAACTACATATAGCTCTCTTCTTTTTCTTTCTTCCTCGACTTTCCTTTCTTTGATATGCAATATGGGACTCTTTTTTCTGCTCGGTGCCTAAGGCTGTTGCATTAACCAAGGTTTGCAAATTGTTCCTGGTTTGCGTTTTTGCAACCGGGCTGCGGATTTTGCCTTCACTGGGGGCTGCTTTGATTCTTCCGTTTGCATTTTTATTTTAATTTTTTTATATATATATTTTTTTGCACAGATCCCTCCGAATCTCCCCTGCTCCGTGACGCTGCAGCCTGGCCCGGAGGACACTGGAAAGGTAGGTAAGGGGCGGCTGATTTGGGGGTGGGGGTGGGGGTACAGTGGATAGAGGATCCCATCACCAGAGGGGGTGGGAAAAGAGGCCTTGGCGTCTAACCAAGTTCTGGGTTCTTTCAGACGCTTCAAAAAGCTGCTCAAAAAACGCCCACAAAGATTGCTTGTGTAAATGGGTTGTGAGAACCACCTTGGCAGGGAGAAGAAAAGAGCCACAAACTAGGCAGATAGTTGGATAAGAGGCTGCTGAGCCCTCAGTGGAAATGAAAAGAGGAAGAGAGGAAGGAAGGAAGGAGAGAGGAAAGAAAAGAGAAAGAGAGAAAGAAAGGGAGGGAAGGAGGAAGGAAGGGAGAGGAAGAAAGAAAAGAGAGAGAGAGAAAGGGAGGAAGGAAGAAGCAAAGGAATGAAGGAAATTGTTATCTTTTGGGTTCAGACGAGCAGGAAAGACGCCAGGCAGATGAGTACAGAAGAATACTTGCTTTATTCATAACTATAACTGTACTGGGGGTTAGGGGTATCCGTGCAGTCTTTATATAGTCTCCCATAGTCTTAACAACCAATCAGATTGAACCCATCATTCCCGCCAAGTTAACTGCAGCCTGAACTGGGAAAGTCCTCTTTGTTTTGCTGGAGAACCGTTAGCTTTCCAGCGCACACGCGATAAGGTATTCCCCAAAGCTCAATACATAACAGAAATGGTGAAAAAATGAGGCTGCACCTGCTGAATTTCTGCCTGTCAGTGCCTGAGTGATCTCCTGGATTGAGAACAAGGAAGGGAGGGAGGGAGGGAGGGAGGGAGGGAGGGAAGAAGGAGAGGAAGAAAGAAAAGAGAGAGAGAAAGGAAGGAAGGAAGGAGCGAAGGAAGGAAGGAAATGGTGAAAAGAGAGGCTGCACCTGCTGAATTTCTGCCTGTCAGTGCCTGAGTGATTTCCTGGATTGAGAACAAGGAAGGGAGGGAGGGAGGGAGGGAGGAGAGGAAGAAAGAAAAGAGAGAGAGAAAGGAAGGAAGGAAGGAGCGAAGGAAGGAAGGAAATGGTGAAAAGAGAGGCTGCACCTGCTGAATTTCTGCCTGTCAGTGCCTGAGTGATCTCCTGGATTGAGAACAAGGAAGGGAGGGAGGGAGGGAGGGAGGAGAGGAAGAAAGAAAAGTGAGAGAGAGAGAGAGGGAGGAAGAAAGGAGCGAAGGAAGGAAGGAAATGGTGAAAAGAGAGGCTGCACCTGCTGAATTTCTGCCTGTCAGTGCCTGAGTGATCTCCTGGGTCGAGGGGGAGAACAAGGGAGGGAGGGAGGAAGGAAGGAAGGAAGGAAGGAATCACCAGTTTTTATTGGTGAGGATTAAAACAAGAGGAGCTTTAATCTTGACAATGAAAAATTATACAGGTAATCCTCGACTTACAGCCATTCGTTTAGTGACAGTTCAGACTTACAACGGTACTAAAAAAAGGGACTTAAAAACCATTCCTCGAACTTACAACCGTCACAGGTTCCCCACGGTCATGTGATCCAAATTTGGGCGCCTGGCAACGGCCCCGTATTTGTGGCAGGTGCAGCCTCATTTGTGAGCTTCCGACAAGCAAAGTCAGTGGGAGGAGGGGGGGAAGCCGGATCCGCTTAACGACCACAGAATTCATTTCACGACCGAAGTGATTCGCTTAATGATCCTGGCCAAAAAAAAAAAGAAAAAAAAGGCTGTGAAATCCGGCACGGCTCATTTAACAACCGCGTTGCTTAGCAACATAATTTCTGGCCTAAGCCGAAAACTATCTGCGCTGCTCGCGGTCTCCTCAGGAGGAGGAGGAGGAGTTGCACAGCGAAAGGGTGGCGGAATCCTAGAATCCTAGAGAGGGGTGGGAGCTGAGAGGTCTTCTAGTCTGACCCCCTCGCTTCACATCTGGCCTACCGTTGCTTTTTTTTTTTAGGCTTGCGGGGTGGACTACGAGGTGAAGGCCTTCTGCGCGGAGAATCTGGAGGAGAAGATTCACAAGAGGTAGGCCGGCTAACCTGGTTACAGCCAGCCTGGTGGGTCCCTGTTGCTCCGGTTGTTGGCAGAATGTCAGGCGAGGCGGGCTGGAGGACGGACGGACACACACACACACACGCACACACACACAAACACACACACACACACAAACACGCGCACGCGCACACACACACAAACACACACACACACACACACACACACAAACACACACACACAAACACACACACACACACACTGGAGGCTGTTTTTCAGGTCTTGGGGAGGCCCTGGGCTGGCTTGCCTGCTTGATTGCTTGCTCTTTCTTTTTCTTTTCTTTCTTTCTTTCCTTCCTCCCTTCCTCTTTTCTTTCTTTTCTTTCCTTCCTTCCTTTCTCTTTCTTCTTTCACTTTCCTTCCTTCCTTTCTCTTTCTCTTTTTCTTTCTTTTCTTCTTTCCTTCCTTCCTTCCTTTCTCTCTCCCTTCCTCTTTCCCTCTCCTTCCTTTCTTCCTTCCTTTTTTCTTTCTTCCTTTTCTTTTTCTTTCTCTATTCCTTCTCTTTCTTTTCTTCCTTCCTTTCTTTTCTTTCCTTCCTTCCTTTCTCTTTCTTCTTTCTCTTTCTTTTTTTCTTTCCTTCCTTCCTTCCTTCCTTTTTTCTTCCTTTCTTCGTTCCTTCTGTTCTCTCTCTCTCCCTCTTTCCCTCTCTCCTTCCTTCCTTTCTTTCTTTCTTCCTTCCTTCCTCTTTTCTTTTTCTTTCTTTTCTTTCCTCTTTCCCTCTCCTTTGTTCCTTCCTTTTCTTCCTTCCTTCCTTCCTTTCTTTTTTATTTTTCTTTCTTTTTTCTTTCTTTCTTTCTTTTCTTCCTTCCTCTTTTTTCTTTCCTTTTCCTTCTGTTCTCTTTCTTTCACTTTCTTTCACTTTCTTTCCTTCTTTCCTTCCTTCCTTTTTGTTCCTTCCTTTTCTTTCTTTCTCTCTCTTTTCTTTCTTTCTTTCTTTCTTTCTTTCTTTCTTTCTTTCTTTCTTTCTTTCTTTCTTTCTTTCTTTCTTTCTTTCTTTCTTTCTTCCTGTATTGCTGCATATCCCCTTTGGGGATTCTGGGTCCCGCAATCCACAGAAAGATCCTCTCTTTACGGGAAGGCCAGGATGAGCGTGTCATGTTCTGACATTGCCTGTCTTGTCTCACAACTGCCGGTGCAGGAACTCTGTGCGCCTGGTCATCCGGAAAGTCCAGTATGCGCCCGAGCGGCCAGGCCCCCAGCCCATGGCGGAGACCACCCGGCAGTTCCTCATGTCCGACAAGCCCCTGCATTTAGAAGCGTCGCTGGACAAAGAGGTAATTGAGCCCTCCGGCAGGGCAGACCCAGAATGTCTCCTGCAGCCCCAGCAGAGTTTGCGGAGTTGTGAGGTCAAGAATCCGGCAGACGGAGAGCATTGCATGGGGTAGAGGCCACACTTGGAATGCTGCATCCAGTTTTGGTCACCACGGTGTAACGTCTAGTATGTCTAGTCTAGGGCAGGGGTCAGCAACCTGAAACAGTGAAAGAGCCACTCGGAACCGGTTCCCTCGCAAAAGGAAAAACTGGGAGCCGCAAAAAATGTGTGCACATGCGCGTACATGCGCGCATGCGCAGAACAGGGTTTGTCTGAAGAGTGGAGCCAAGGCAAGATATGCACTTACCCTGCATATTTGAATTGATTGGTTGAACTTTTTTACTCCCACTTTTTTTTTTTTTGGACTGCACATGGCAGAGGACTGGGAGCCGCAAGAGACGGCTGAAAGAGCCGCATGCGGCTCCGGAGCTGTGGGTTGCAGACCTGTGGTCTAGGTCTAGGGAAAAGAAGGACTAGGAAAGACCTGTTAGCAGTGTTGCAATATCTGAGGGGTTGCCACAAAGAAGAGGGAGTCAAGCTCTTCTCCAAAGCCCCTGAAGGCAAAGACAAGAAGCAACGGATGGAAACTCATCAAGGAGAGAAGCAACCTGGAACTAAGGAGAAATTTCCTGACAGTGAGGACAATGAACCAGTGGAACTCCTTGCCTCCAGAAGTTGTGGGTGCTCCAACACTGGAGGTTTTCCAGAAGAGACTGGACAGCCCCCTGCCTGGAGTGGGTGTGGGGTCTCCTGCTTGAAGAAAAGGAAGACAAGGACGTCCAGTTGCCTCCTGAAAAAGCACCCTCGGCTCTGCTTGAGCAGAGCTTTAGCTTAGAAGACCCCCCCCCCCAACTCAGTTAGTCTATTACATTTCTTCAAATGTTTGTTGGCGAGCTGTAAAAAATTTTTTTAATCCCATTTATATCCCGCCCTTCTCCGAAGACTCAGGGCGGCTTACAAGCTTAGCAGTAGCCTTCATTCTGTGTATATGCCTGCTTATTAGGGCTTTCACACACACACACCCCAAGCAGCATTATTACAAAGTCAGCTTAATTGCCCCCAACAATCTGGGTCCTCATTTTACCTACCTGGGAAGGATGGAAGCCTGAGTCAACCTTGAGCCTGGTGGGACTCGAACCTGCACTAATTGCAGGCAGCCGGTGTTACTTAAGGAGGCATTAGCCCTCTGCTCCACCAAGGCTCTTTGATCTCCGAGCTTGTTTGTTCTTTTGTGGGGGTGAAGGGGGGGCTCAGAAGAGTGGGTGGCATTTGGGAGCCCCAGAAGAGGGGTTTGGGGGACCCTCCCCAGAAGTGTCACCTTGGGGGGGCCTCCTCGACCTGTTGCTGGTCTCCCCGCAGATCTATTATCATGGCGAGCCGATCAATGTCAACGTCCACGTGACTAACAACACCAACAAGATGGTCAAGAAGATCAAAATCTCAGGTAACCGGGAAACTTCTCCCGTTCTCCGCCGGGGGGGGGCATCAGGAAGAGAAGGCGGGGTCCTCCTGCGTGGGTGGTGGTCCTCCGCCGCCGGGGTGGGACCCACAGGGCTTGGCTGAGTCTGGGGTGGGAATGTTGCTCAGCTGTCCTGGACTGAGAGTCTGGGGGTGGACGGCACCGGGCCGTCCGAAGCGATTCTGTCGTTTTGGTCCCTAAAGGGAAGGGCAGGAAGAGTGAGGGACATAAAATAAAGATATAAAACAAAAGTGATTTTATTTACATTTAACTTCATGTTTTGTTTCATTTCCCCCCCCCCCGGCCCCATTTTCATTTTACATTGTTTAATTTCTTCATCTTACGTCTCCGTCTGCTGAGGTCCAGTACGTTGGCCACGGGAGGAGGAGGAGGGGGGGTCCTCCTTGGAATGTGGTCAAATAAGGCAAGGTAGCAGCTACAAAAGGGACGGGGTGGCTCAGTGGGTTAGGACGCTGAGCTTGTCGATCAAGAAGGTCGGCAGTTTGGCGGGTCGAATCCCGAGTGCCGTGTAACAGAGTGAGCGCCTGTCACTCGTCCCAGCTTCTGCCAACCTAGCAGTTCGAAAGCACGTAAAAAATGCAAGTAGAAAAATAGGGACCGCTCCGGTGGGAAGGTAACAGCGTTCCGTGCGCCTTTGGCGTCTAGTCATGCCGGCCACATGACCACGGAGACGTCCTCGGACAAGCGCTGGCTCTTCGGCTTTGAAACGGAGATGAGCACCGGCCCCTAGAGTTGGAAACGACTAGCACGCGTGTGCGGGGGAACCTTTACCTTTACCTTTTTAGCAGCTACAATGATGTGGTCAAAGCGCCACCCTTTTTTTTTTTTAGAAAAGGAGGGCCCTTCAATGACATCCTCCAGGCCGCCTTTTTTGACCACCCCTCACCGATAACCCAGGGTACTTCCGTGGACATTGCTCAACCTGCTGGCCCAGAACCCCTCAGGGCGCGCGCACGCATACACACACACACACACACTCAAATCTCTCTCTCTCTCTCTTCCTGCTTGCTTTCCAGTTCGCCAATATGCGGACATCTGCCTCTTCAACACTGCCCAGTACAAGTGCCCGGTGGCCGTGGAGGAAACCGAGTGAGTAGCCGGCGGGTGAGCACAGCCGCTGCCTCTCCCGCTAGTAGGGAAGGTGGCGGCGCTTGCTGCTTTCTCTGAGGCCGGCCCATTTACGCTCACAAACCCACCACGCTTTTTTAACTGGAGACTTGCACTGCAAAACTCCAAAAAGGGCGATAAAAAACAGTTGCAGTTGTGTTTGAGGATGGGAGATAGATAGATAGATAGATAGATAGATAGATAGATAGATAGATAGATAGATAGATAGATAGATAGATAGATAGATAGATAGATAGATAATGGATGGAAGGAAGGAAGGATGATAGATAGATAGATAGATAGATAGATAGATAGATAGATAGATAGATAGATAGATGATAGATAGATAGATAGATAGATAGATAGATAGATAGATAATGGATGGAAGGAGGATGGATGATAGATAGATAGATAGATAGATAGATAGATAGATAGATAGATAGATAAATGGATGGAAGGATGGATGAGAGAGAGAGAGAGAGAGAGAGAATGGATGGATGGAAGGAAGGATGGATGATAGATAGATAGATAAATGGATGGAAGGCTGGGAGATAGATATAGATAGATGATGGAAGGAAGGAAGGATGGATGGATGATAGATAGATAAGAGGATGGATGGATGGATGGATGATAGACAGACAGATGAAATAAAGACATAGATAGGAGATAGAGATGATAGATAAACGACAGGTGATAATAGATAGACAGCCTGACACAGCCGGAAGAGATGTAGAGATAAATGAGTAGCAGACAGAGGTAATAGAAAGAGAGAGAGAACCATCACAGAATCCTAGGGAGGGTTTGGGGGGGCTTGGAGGTCATCCATCCCAACCGCCTTCCCAAGTTGGGAGACCTTAAGACAATCCCTGCCCATTTTATTTCCTTCCTGCTCCGAGCTAAAGCCGCAGGGGACGATGCTCTGACCCTTCCCCCTTCTCCCTCCCTCCCCCCTCCTTTGCCCCCCCCCTCCCCTGCAGCGATGTGGTGGCCCCCAGCTCCACCTTCTGCAAAGTCTACACCTTGACCCCCTTCCTCGCCAACAACCGGGAGAAACGTGGACTGGCTTTGGACGGAAAGCTGAAGCACGAAGACACCAATTTGGCTTCCAGCACCCTGTGAGTGCCTCTTTCCTCCGGGGCCGTTGGGGGAGTGGATTCGGATGGCGCGCAGGTGCGCCGACGCGCCCTGGGCCCAAAAATGGCCCATCGGACGTGCCGGGGCGGGGTTTAGCGGTTTTACGGGGAGTCCTCGGCTTACGACTCCAATTGACCCCCAAAACGTCGGTTGCTAAAGGAGGCGATCGTTAAGTGAATTTTGCCCCACTTGTCACTGTTGTTAAGCGAATCACGGCAGTTCTTAAGTTACTAATACGGTCATTAAGCTTCTCAGGTCGTAAAAGGGGAACACATGACACACACACACACCCCCAGAGACCGCGACCGTCGTAAATATGAATCAGTTGCCAAGTGTCTGAATTTTGATCACGTGAATGTTGGGAAGCTGCAACGTTTTTAAGTGTGAAAAACGGTAAATAGGTCCCTTTTTTCACTGCCGTCGTAACTTTGAATGGTCACTAAATGAACTGTGGGAAGTCGAGGACTTCCTGTATACAAGCATATATATAAAACAAATATAATATAGTCGACTTACGACTACGATTGAGCCCAGTTCCGTTGCTAAGGGAGACAGTTGCTGAGTGAATTTTGTCCCATTTTGCGACCTTCCTTGCCACCGTCGTTAAGCCAATCACGGCAGTTGTTAATAACCCGGTGGTTAAGCAAATCCGGCTTCCCTCATTGATTTTGCTGGTCAAAAGGTTGCAAAAGGGGATCACAGGACCCCAGGACACTGCAGTGGTCATTAAGTGAACTATTGTAAGCCGAGGACCACCTATACCAGGGGTAGGCAACCTCGGCTCTTTTATGACTGGTGGACTTCAACTCCCAGAATTCCTGGCCAGCCATGCAGGGAAAAAGGAGAAATTTCCAAGCTGAGCCATGCTGGCTAAGGAATTCTGGGAGTTGAAGTCCACGAGTCATGAAGGGGCCATATTTCCCCCATGCTGGCTCAGGAATTCTGGGAGTTGAAGTCCACAAGTCATGAAAGGGCCAAAGTTCCCCCATGCTGGCTGAGGAATTCTGGGAGTTGAAGTCCACAAGTCATGAAGGGGCCATAGTTCCCCCATGCTGGCTCAGGAATTCTGGGAGTTGGTCTGCAAGTCATGAAGGGGCCATACTTCCCTCATGCTGGCTCAGGAATTCTGGGAGTTGAAGTCCACGAGTCATGAAGGGACCATAGTTTCCCCATACTGGCTCAGGAATTCTGGGAGTTGAAGTCCACGAGTCATGAAGGGGCCATATTTCCCCCATGCTGCCTCAGGAATTCTGGGAGTTGAAGTCCACCAGTCATAAAGGGACCATAGTTCCCCCATGCTGGCTCAGGAATTCTGGGAGTTGAAGTCCATGACTCATGAAGGGGCCTGAGGAATTCTGGGAGTTGAAGTCCACAAGTCATGAAAGGGCCATAGTTCCCCATGCTGGCTGAGGAATTCTGGGAGTTGGAAGTCCACGAATCATAAAAGAGCCAAGGTTGCCTACCCCTGGCCTTTGCAGATCTCTGCATCCCCGAAGGCCACTAAGGAAAAGCGAAAGAATGAAAACCTAAGAGAAATTCTCCTATTTCCCCTTTAAAAAATAAATAAATTGTGAGGCTCCATTATTTTCTCTCCATTGCCAGGCTAAGAGACGGCGCCAACAAGGAAGTTTTGGGCATCATCGTCTCCTACAAAGTGAAAGTCAAGCTGGTGGTCTCACGAGGCGGGTAAGTACGTACAGTCCTCAACTTATGACCGTAACGGAATCTGAAATTTCCATGGTATTTTATGACGGTCGTAAGATGAAGCAAATCTGATTTTACAAAACTGATTTGCGGCAGTCCAATTTGTCCATCCTGGGCATTTTTTGGACTGGGGGGGGGCAGAAATTAGAAATAAGCACCCGTTTCTGCCAAAAACGTTGCCAATCCACGGTCAGGTGATCCCAGCATGCCACAAATGGTCATAAATGTGAGCCGGTTGCCCCAAATTTGATTACGTGATCATGGCCATTGGACGTTTGAATCTGCGTCTTAAGGAATTCTTGGGTGGGGGGGAGTCCGTCACAACTTCAAATGGTTGTTAAGCAACCGGTTGTAAGTCGAGGAGTTGCTGTAGAGGAAGGCTCTCCAAGCTTAACAACTTTCAGGCTTGCGGACTTCAACTCCCAGAAATCCCTAGCCAGGCAAACTTGGCCACTTTAAGATTTATGGACTTCAACTCCCAGAATTCCCTAGCCAGGCAAAGTGAGCAGCTTTAAAACTTCTGGACTTCAACTCCCAGAATTCCCTAGCCAGTCAAAGTGGGCAGCTTTAAAACTTCTGGACTTCAACTCCCAGAATTCCCTAGCCAGGCAAAGTGGGCAGCTTTAAGACTTCTGGACTTCAACTCCCAGAATTCCCTAGCCAGGCAAAGTGGGCAGCTTTAAGACTTCTGGACTTCAACTCCCAGAATTCCCTAGCCAGGCAAAGTGGGCAGCTTTAAGACTTCTGGACTTCAACTCCCAGAATTCCCTAGCCAGGCAAAGTGGGCAGCTTTAAGACTTCTTCTGTCTTCAAGCGGTGAGGCGCTCCGACCCTCTGGTTCTTCCCCGAGGTCCCGGGAGCGGGGATGTGCAGCCTCCTGAGCTCCGGCTGGTGTACCTGAATGCCAGGTCCGTGGTTAATAAAGCTCCCCTCGTTAGGGATTTAGTTGAGGGTGAGCATGCGGACCTGGCTTGCATCACGGAGACTTGGTTGGGCCCAGAGGGTGGGGTCCCTTTGGTTGACCTCTGCCCACCAGGTTTCCGGGTGCTACACCGGCCACGAGCTCAAGGTAGGGGTGGGGGAGTGGCGGTTACCTTCGCTTTCTTGCGAAGGTTGTTGAGAGTGTGGTGGCGCATCAGCTCCCTCTGGTCCTGGATGAAGCGGATTATCTGGACCCCTACCAATCGGGTTTCAGGCCCGGGTACAGCACGGAGACGGCATTGGTCGCTCTGGTGAATGATCTCTGGAGGGCGCGGGATAGGGGACACTCCTCTGTCCTAGTCCTATTAGACCTCTCAGCGGCTTTCGATACCATCGACCATGGTATCTTGCTGCGGCGTCTCAGGGGATTGGGAGTGGGAGGCACAGTTCTTCAGTGGTTCTCCTCCTTTCTCCTGGGACGCTCGGAGTCGGTGTTGGCAGGGGGGCAGAGATCGGCCCCTAGGTCTCTCGTTTGTGGAGTTCCTCAGGGGTCGGTTCTCTCGCCTCTCCTGTTCAACATCTATATGAAACCGCTGGGTGAGATCATTCGTGGTTTTGGAGTTGGGTATCATCAGTATGCCGATGATACCCAACTTTTCTTTTCGACCCCAAACCACCCCAGTGATGCCCTCGCCGTGATGTCCCGTTGCCTGGAGGCGGTTCGGGTCTGGATGGGGAGGAACAGACTTCAGCTCAACCCTGACAAGACTGAGTGGCTGTGCATTCCGGCATCCCGGGACATTCCAAATGTTCCATCTCTTTCTATGGGGGGTGAGCTCTTACCCCCCGTGGATAGGGCTCGCAACTTGGGAGTCCTTCTAGATTCACGGCTTACTTTGGAAGAGCATATAGTGGCCGTGACTAGGGGGGCTTTCGCCCAGGTTCGCCTGGTGCGCCAGTTGCGGCCCTATCTGAACCGGGATGCCCTGTGTACAGTCACTCATGCGCTCGTGACCTCTCGCCTTGACTACTGTAATGCTCTCTACATGGGGCTTCCCTTGAAGACCACTCGGAGGCTCCAACTGGTACAGAATGCGGCCGCGAGAGTTGTCTTGGGAGTTTCCCGGTACTCCCATGTTACACCTTTGCTCCGCGAGCTGCATTGGCTACCAGTTGTCTTCCGGGTGAGGTTCAAGGTGTTGGTCACGATCTTTAAGGCCCTACATGGCATGGGTCCGGGTTACCTCAGGGACCACCTGCTGCCGGCATCGACTCCCCTCCGCCCTGTGCGTTCCCACAGAGAGGGCCTCCTCAGGGTGCCGCCAGTCAGGGAATGTCGACTGGTGGCCCCCAGGGGGAGGGCCTTCTCTGTGGGGGCTCCGGCTTTATGGAATCAATTGCCGGTGGAGCTCCGGATGGCACCAGACCTTCGAACTTTCCGTCGGGGCCTGAAGACCCATCTGTTCGAATTAGCTGGTCTGGCCTGATGGGGGATTATGGGCTTTTAATTGTTTTTAATCTGTACTTCTGTTTTAATTGGGCATGGATTTAATTCTTTTTAATTTTTGTATAGTGTTTCTTATGTATGCCCTGTGAACCGCCCTGAGTCCCACCAAGGAGAAGGGCGGTATATAAATCAAATAAACTATAAACTATAAACTATAAACTTCTGGACTTCAACTCCCAGAATTCCCTAGCCAGGCAAACGTGGCCACTTTAAGATTTATGGACTTCAACTCCCAGAATTCCCTAGCCAGGCAAAGTGGGCAGCTTTAAGGCTTGTGGACTTCAACTCCCAGAATTCCTTTCCCCCTTTCCCTTAACTTCTTCCTTTTCTCTTTCTCTTTTCCTTTCCTCTTGGTTTCCCTTTTTCTTTCTCTTCCCCCTTCCTTCGTTCTCTTCTTTTCCCCCTTTCCCTTTCTTTTCCTCTTCCCCTTCCCCTTTCTTCTTTTCCCTTCCTCCTTTCCACTTTCCCCTTCCCTTTTCCTCTCTGTCTGGGTTGGGAAATCCAGCTGAGAGATCCACCAGTCAGGGACCTGGGTGCGAAACCAAAGATCCAGCTTCCCTGGTGTCCAGAGTGGGGTCAAAGGGCGTGGGAATCCAGACAGGTTTCTTGAACCGGCCGTGAGACAAGCATCTTACGTAAGGCAGGCCGTGCCCTTCCCTTGGCGACACCGGTCACTATGACCTATGACCTATGACCTATGACTTGCGGTTTATATGTGCCCTGAGAGCTTTGGCCAATAAAGAGTATTCTGTTTTGTTCTGTATTCTGTTCTGTATTCTGTTCTATCCTCTGTTCTGTATTCTCTTCTCTTCTCTTCTGTATTCTATGTTATTCTATTCCCTCTTCTGTTCTATTCTCTATTCTGTTCTGTTCTATTCTGTTCTCCGTTTTGTTCTTTATTCTGTTCTGTTCTCTATTCTATTTTATTCTGTTCTATATTCTGTTCTGTTCTCTGTTCTGTTCCTCATTCTGTTCTGTTCTCTATTTTATTCTATTCCCTATTCTGTTCTGTTCTCTGTTCTGTTCTGTTCTGTTCTCTATTCTATTTTATTCTGTTCCCTATTCTGTTCTGTTCTCTATTTTGTTCTATTCCCTATTCTGTTCTGTTGTCTATTCTGTTCTGTTCTATATGCTATTCTGTTCTCTGTTCTGTTCCTCATTCTGTTCTGTTCTCTATTTTATTCTATTCCCTATTCTGTTCTTTTCTCTATTCTGTTCTATTCTCTGTTCTCTAATCTATTCTGTTCTCTGTTCTGTTCTCTATTCTATTTTATTCTGTTCCCTATTCTGTTCTGTTCTCTATTTTGTTCTGTTCTATTCTCTGTTCTGTTATCTATTCTGTTCTGTTCTATTCTCAATTCTATTTTGTTCTCTGTTCTGTTCTCTATTCTATTTTATTCTGTTCCCTATTCTGTTCTGTTCTCTATTTTGTTCTGTTCCCTATTCTGTTCTGTTCTCTGTTCTGTTCTACTCTAACCCTCTTCTCTCCTCTCCTTCCAAATGCCAGCTTGCTGGGAGACCTGGCCTCCAGGTAACACCTTTCAGATTCTACCTGGGCTGATCACATGCAGTGTCACTTCCCTCCACCAGGGGCATCCATGGGGAAAGTCAAAAAGGTCAAAAAAAATGCCCACAAGGGATGCGGCTGCGGTTGCTAAGCACCGACGCCATCTTGACTTTTCTGACCCCCTCTGTGGAAGGCCCTGCCTTTGCCCGCAGAGAACCGATCCCCTTCCTCACCTGCCATCATTTTCTTCATTTTGTTAACCCCTTCAAGCCTTTTCAGCCATTTCACTCTCGATGATTTACAGGGAGTCCTCGGCTTACGACCGCAATTGAGCCTAACATTTCTGTTGCTAAATGAGACGGTTGTTAAGTGACTTTTGCCTCACTTTTACAACCTTTCCTGCCACAGTTGTTAAGCGAATCACTGCAGTTGTTCAATCAGTGACACGGACATTAAGTGAATCCGGCTTCCCCCATTGACTTTGCCTTGTCAGAAGGTCGCAAAAGGGGGGGGGGTGTCACATGATACCGGGACACTGTGACCGTCATAAATACGAGTCAGTTGCCAAGCGTCTGAATTCTGATCACTTGACCCAGGGTATGCTGCAACGGTCGTAAGTGTGAAAAACGGTCACAAGTCACTTTTTTCAGTGGTGGTGGGACTTCAAACGGTCACTAAACCGACTGTTATGAATCGAGGACTACCTGTATTTCATTCGATTCGGATGCTAGTGGACACCAGCTAACTCTTAAACCTACAGAATCACAGAATTGAAAGGGACCTTGGAGGTCTATGCCATTCAGAATAAGAGAATAACAGGGTTGGAAGGGACCTTGGTGGTCATCCAGTCCAACCCCCTGCTCAAGCAGGAGACCCTATGCCAGGGGTAGGCAACATTGGCCCTTTTATGACTTTGTGGACTTCAACTCCCAGAATTCCTGAGCCACCCATGCTGAGGGGAAAGGGAGAGAGAGGTTTCCAAGCTGAGCCATGCTGGCTCAGGAATTATGGGAGTTGAAGTCCACGAGTCATAAAAGAGCCAAGGTTGCCTAGCCCTGCCCTGTGCCATTCAGAATAAGAGAATTACAGGGTTGGAAGGGGGTCTTGGAGGTCATCTAGCCCAACCCCCTGCTCAAGCAGGAGACCCTGACAGAATGACAGAATAAGTAGAGTCGGAAGGGACCTTGGAGGTCATCTAGTCCAACCCCCTGCTCAAGCAGGAGACCCTGACAGAATCACAGAATAATTAGAGTCGGAAGGGACCTTGGAGGTCATCTAGTCCAACCCCCTGCTCAAGCGGGAGACCCTATGCCATTCAGAATAAGAGAATTACAGGGTTGGAAGGGATCTTGGAGGTCATCCAGTCCAACCCCTTGCTCAAGCAGCAGACCCTGACAGAATGACAGAATAAGTAGAGTCGGAAGGGACCTTGGAGGTCATCCAGTCCAACCCCCTGCTCAAGAGGGAGACCCTGACAGAATGACAGAATAACTAGAGTCGTAAGGGACCTTGGAGGTCATCTAGTCCAACCCCCTGCTCAAGCAGGAGACCCTGACAGAATGACAGAATAAGTAGAGTCGGAAGGGACCTTGGAGGTCATCTAGTCCAACCCCCTGCTCAAGCGGGAGACCCTATGCCATTCAGAATAAGAGAATTACAGGGTTGGAAGGGATCTTGGAGGTCATCCAGTCCAACCCCCTGCTCAAGCAGCAGACCCTGACAGAATGACAGAATAAGTAGAGTCGGAAGGGACCTTGGAGGTCATCCAGTCCAACCCCCTGCTCAAGAGGGAGACCCTGACAGAATGACAGAATAACTAGAGTCGTAAGGGACCTTGGAGGTCATCTAGTCCAACCCCCTGCTCAAGCAGGAGACCCTGACAGAATGACAGAATAAGTAGAGTCGGAAGGGACCTTGGAGGTCATCTAGTCCAACCCCCTGCTCAAGCGGGAGACCCTATGCCATTCAGAATAAGAGAATTACAGGGTTGGAAGGGATCTTGGAGGTCATCCAGTCCAACCCCCTGCTCAAGCAGTAGACCCTGACAGAATGACAGAATAAGTAGAGTCGGAAGGGACCTTGGAGGTCATCTAGTCCAACCCCCTGCTCAAGAGGGAGACCCTGACAGAATGACAGAATAACTAGAGTCGTAAGGGACCTTGGAGGTCATCTAGTCCAACCCCCTGCTCAAGCAGGAGACCCTATGCCATTCAGAATAAGAGAATAACGGGGTTGGAAGGGACCTTGGAGGTCATCTAGTCCAACCCCCTGCTCAAGCAGGAGACCCTTACAGAATCACAGAATAATAGTCTTAAGGATCTGGTGAGTCTTCCTCCCTGAAAAAAAAATGGCTTTCTTTGAATGCTTTGCCCAGAACTGGCGCCAACCTGGCTTTCCGGGAATCCAGCTTTGGAGGCCTGGAGCCCCCGGCCTCAAGAGGAGGGCCCCCCCCAGAGGAAGGAAGCAGGTGCCCGCCATACCCAGGCCTGGGTCCCTCACTCTCCGTCTTTCTTTCCAGCGACGTGGCTGTGGAGCTGCCCTTCACCCTGATGCATCCCAAACCGAAGGAAGAGGTCTTGCACCGAGATGGTGAGTGTGTGTGTGTGTGTGTGTGTGTGTGTATGTAGGGGATGGGACAGGGGGGTCTCAGCTGGGCCCATGGGTGCAGTGTGGGACCTGGGAAGAGTCCGGTTTGAGAGTCGAACCCTTTTGGGGGGCAGTTCCAGACTACAGAGTGAAGGTACAGGTAGTCCTCGTCTTACGACGCTCTGCTTAGTGACCGTTCATAGCATTTACAACGGCACTGATAAAAAGTGACTTCGCACGAGGGTTGCAGCGTCCCCGCGGGGCCCCGTGATCAAAACTCAAGATGCCTGGGAACGTACTCGTGTTTGTGAGGTGGACTCACAATGAATCGTTAAAGGAGCTCCCAAGCAAAGGCAGAACGCAGAGATGCAATCATATTAGTTTTATTCAAGATAGATCAAAGAGAAAGAAGTACTTGGCATGAAAGCATTCATGCCTGCATGTGAGAGAGAAATAAAATAAAACAAAACAAGCTAGGATTACATGACTAAAATAGAGGTTAGGAGTAGAGATAGAACTGGAGACTGGAAAATGGAGAACAAAGAGCAGCCCCTCGTGCAGAGGTATTTATGGGGGGTCTTGGCCCCTCCTTGACCATAAAACTCTCTCGCCAATGGGGCTGTGGGTCTGGGACCCTTGGCTCATCAGTGGAAGCAAAGAAACCTCTTTGCCTCCATCTGATGACCCTTTTGGGGAACTGCCAATGGCTGGCACTAAACATCTAACAATTCCCCTTCTTGCCAGCCAATGACAGGGACCAGTGAATGCATGTAAGGGGTGAGCAGGTGTCATGGACATGCATGAAAAACATTCAGAAGGCCAAACACAAACGCTTACACAGAAGGTTGTGCCGGTCAACGGGAACAGGCTTGGTAAACAGATCAGCTATCTGGTCAGCTGCATTACAGTGCTCAACATGTATAAAACCCTCTTTCGCAAGGTGCCTGACATTTTTATAGCGTATGTCTATATGGCGAGATCTGGAGCCTACTGCATAAGCCTCCGAGATTGCAATTGCGGCAGTGTTGTCCTCTAGAATTTGGATGGGCAGAGGGGGAGATGCCCAGATGTTTGTTATCAGCTCATTGAACCAAGTCAAATCATTGGCCGTGTCTGACAGACTAGCAAATTCAGCCTCGGCCGTGGAGCAAGAAATAAATTTTTGCTGCCTAACATGCCAATGTATTGGGCAGCCATTTAGCAATATGAGGAAACCAGAAGTGCTCCGTCTACTTTTGGAGTCGCCAGCCCAGTCTGCGTCTGAGTAAGCGGAGAGCTGGGCCGTCTTCCCCTTCTCTGGTTCTAGCATGAGAAGAGCATCAGCTGTGCCCTTTAGGTATCTGAGCACCCTTTTGACAGCAGTCCAGTGGAATTCCTTTGGGTGTTCCACGTGCCTGGACAATAGATTCACAGCTAAAGCTATGTCAGGTCTGCTCCAATTGCTGATGTATAGCAAGGAGCCAATCACAGATCTGTAGAGCGTGTTATCTGTGAACTCAGGACCGTCCTTATGGGTGTGGTTGTAAAAGTCGCTTTGCATTGGGCTATGCGTAGGATTGGATTCTGTCATTTTGCATTTGGCCAGTAATTCCTCTATCTTTTCTTTTTGAGATAGAGCGAACCCCCCTTTAGTGGCCAAAATATGCACACCCAAGTACTTGTCAACCCGCCCCAAAGACTTCAGAGTAAACTTTTCTTCCAGGGCCTTGGCAAATTCATCACACCTTTCCTTGTTAGGCCCTACATATAATAGGTCGTCCACATAAACTAACACCCGTTCTGTGGTACCTTTGGAATTGCGTGTGAAAACACATTGATCTGCATGAGATTCTGAGAAACCAACTCGTTCTAAACTCTTTCTAAGACAGTCATACCATAATTTCCCTGACTGCTTAAGACCATATAACCCTTTGTGAAGCAACCATGTATTTCCCCCTTCTTGCTGGTAGCCAGGAGGAGCCTTCACGTAGATCTGCCGGTCCAAGTTGGCGTGGAGGTAAGCCGTCTGGATGTCAAATTGGAAGACTTCTTCTCCCAGAGCGGCTGCAGTCACGAGGGCGGCCTTGACGCTCTCTGCCCGGACGGTTGGAGAGTAAGTCTCCGAGTAGTCCTCCATATAACGTTGAGCGAAGCCCTGGGCTACCAAACGGGCCTTGTATAGGTAGAGGCCATTGGCAAGTGGTTTGGCCTTGTAAACCCACCTTGTGCCAATGACTTTCCTCTCCTTTGGAGGTTGCTGGGGGGTGAAGACCTTAAGTTGTTTTAAGCTCTGCATTTCCTTCTCCATCGCGAGCTGCCATCTCTCCTGCTCTTCGATGGGCAGCTCCTGGATGTCAGAGAAGGATTTTTGGGGTGACCACAACGCTGTTGACAGACGCGATGTGGCCAATGTCAATTCTCTTTGGCGGGACCCCCTTGTTGGACCGCTTTGACCTCCTTACCTTCTGCCACTCACCGCTCTTTTCTTCCGCGGGTTTCTGAGGTGTCGCTGGGGGTGAAGACGGTGTGTCTTCCTCCATGGGACTGGACGCATCTTCGTCTTGTTCCTCACTTTCGTCGGTGGCAGGGTACGAGGTCGCCTCTGGCGATGTCGCGGTCGGTGTGCCTCTGCTGGGTCGGTTGGCATATGGGCCCAGATCATTTGAGTGGATCTGGGTCCAATTGGAATCCTCTTCGAAAGAGGCAGATTGGGAAGTCACAGGCCTGCCCCCTTCTCCCAGGAAACGATAGGCCTTGGAGCCAGGAGCGTAGCCCAAGAACCTTAGTCTCTGGGAAACAGATCTCCCCTTCTTCCGCAGCTGCTTGGGGATGTGTACCCATGCATAGGAGCCAAACACACGCAAATGTGCCAGATTTGGTTTCCTACCGTGAACCAGGAAATATGGGGTCTGGTTCACGACACTGCTCCAGGTGCGGTTTAAAGTGTAATTGGCATAATGAATTGCCTCCCCCCAGTATGATTCTGCGACACCCGCGTCTGCAATCAGACTACGCATCATGGTTTGCAGGATTCCATTCCTTTTCTCAGCTACACCATTTTGCGACGGGGTGAACGGTGCAGTTAGAAAATGGCGGATGCCCTTACGCCTTACCCAGTCCTGGAACTTCTGAGACATGAACTCAGCCCCACGATCGCTCTGCAACTGTGCGATCTTGGTCTTGTACTGGGTCTCTACGAAGTTGTACAGCGACTTGATGGCATCAAAGGCTTCAGATTTTTCTGTGAGGGTATATACGTGACCGTAACGTGAAAAATCATCAACGGCAGTGAGAAAATATCTTTTCTTTCCTAGGGAAGGTGTAAAAGGCCCAACTAGGTCAACATGTACTAGTTGGTATGGATATTGAGTCTTGCGTAATGACACCTTTGATATAGGAGCAGCCTTCCTCTTTGTTTTCTTGCAAATGGCACAGTCCAGAAACACGTCACAGTCCTTGAGCTGGACTCCCTCAGCAAATTCTCCCATCTTTTTAACTACAGGGAAGCTTGCATGGCCCAGCCTTCTGTGCAATAAGTGGGCGCACTTATCGTGAATTGGCTTCCCTATTGACACTCTCTTGGCTCTGGTTGCTTTGAGTGGTGGTGTAGGTGCCTGCTGAGATTCAGGCTCCTTGCCCACACTGCCCTTGGAAAGCCTTGGGGCAGGCTGTGGTGGCTTGGGAGAAAAATATGGTAAGCCATTTATGATTGTAATATTTCCAATGACCCTCTGGTCCCGGGTGACATGACCTCCCCCCTTGCGAAATAAGACTTCCACTTTGTCATCGTCACACAATTTGGTGATGCTCAAAAGGTTGTTGGCTATGGAAGGGGCGTGCAAGACACCCTCTACTTTTCCAAGCCCAGGTACAGAAACGAAACCCTCCCCAACAACTGGAGCAGTATCACCGTTTGCAACCTTGACAGATGAGTTAATTTTCTTTAACCTTTTAAAACCTTGACTCATATTAGTAATGTGAGAAGAAGCTCCAGAGTCCAGTAACCATAAGTCAGTGGAGCTATCAGCCTTTGTTGTGGGGGTGAGGGAACAAGTATGCAGTGAATTTCCCTTGCCCCTGCCACGCCCCCTTCCTCCCCCTTTGCTTCTTACTTGATTGGGACCACGTTTAGGGGCTTGATGTTGATGGGGGCAGTCTTTCTTGAGGTGCTCCTCAGAGCCACAGATGAAACATTTAAGCAGAGCATTAATTTGCTCTGAGTTGTGGCGCCCCCTTCTGGCTTGCTGAGTGGTGACTCTAGCGTATTCTCCAGCATCTCTCCTTCTCCGATCTTCTTCGATCAGTCTCCCTGTGAGGTAGGACAGATTTATGTCTTCCCTCTTGACCGCTTCAAGTGAAACAATGAAATTGCTCCAACTCCTGTCTAAAGAAGTAAAAATTATGGAGAGCATGCTCACATCAGACACAGGAAAATCTCTGGAAATCAATTCTGCCCTGAGTGCCTTTAATTTTGCAAGATGTTCAGGCATGCTGGCACCAAATTTCAGTTTGGTTGTATAAAGCTCAGTTGTATATCTGGTGATGGAACCAATGGTATCGCTGTTGAATAGTTTGAATAACAGTTTCCAGACCTCAGCAGCTCTGAGACCAGCTGGAATGCTAGGGAACAAGTTATTGTCCAGAGAACTGAGTAGAGCAGAATAAGCCTGCAAGTGTCGCAGCTCTTCTTGACGTCCCCATGGGGGAGGGGGTGGTTTTCGAACCATTTGTAGAATCCCATTCTTTAAGAGATATAGCTGTATATCTTTACTCCAACTGCTATAATTTTCTCCACCCAGCTGCAGCTTTTTAAAATCTCTAGGAAGGTCTGTGGCTAGAAACTCAGACCCATATTCAAAGAAATCTGAGATGTCCATTGATGTAAAAGGAAGCGGAAAAATGCTTACTCCTGAAGTGAATCCTTCTTGATTACTTATTGACTCCAGGTGGGCGTGCCCGGGAACCATGTGACCCGGGGGAGGGCGTTGTTCAGGGTTTCTCCCTTCTTCCCATGAGGCATTGGGGCGGCGGAGCCCAGATTTGCCGGCCGGCATCTCTTTCTTGTTGCTGCAAGCACATGGATTTTCATCATCGCCCTGAGGAGCCCATTGCTGGTCCTGAAGACCTGAAGAGAAGGTGGGAGGCCTCGGGGGTTGATTGTTGGGAGGCTGCAGGCTGGATTCCCCCCGGCAGTTGGGCTCTGGGGAGAGGGTGGGAGGCCTTGGAGGGGGGGTGGGCACCCCCGATGTCTGTTTGGCCGCTGTCTTGCTAGCCTCAAAGGCAGTGGCCAGAGCTTGCATGGCTGTCTGGAGAGCCGTTGTAACAGTTTTGGCTGGACAGACCTCATTGCTATCATAGCATTTTAGGCTTTGTGGTGGGGAAAACTCAGGATTTTGCATGCTGCCTTGCTCGGATGCCAGGAATTGCATGTCATTCAGGCTGGATGCCAGGGACTGCAGGCTATTTTGGTTGGAAGCCAGGGATTGCTGGCTTTCCAGACTTAAAAAAATCAAGTCTTTGTTAGATTTAGTGGGGGCCGCCATCTTGTTTCCTGTGCCAGACCACGTGGGCGGAGCCATCTTGTTTCCGCTTGCCCCAGGAAGCTGTAGCTCACAGCTGGGGGGGCGGGTTCGCGCCAAAAGCCTTGGGGTCCCGGGGTCACTAAGGGAGGCGGGCGCCATATTTGGGGGCCTCGTGGTCTCTAGGGAGAGGCTCACCAGGGGATCTGAGGCTTTCTGAGCTGTTCCCTGGGCTGCCCCTCCCTCCTCCTGCATTGCAAGGATCTCTTTAAGCAGCTCTTCACGTTCCTGTGCAGTCAGTTTACTCACGCGGCGTTTGGTCTCAGCCAGGTCCGTCTCTGCAGCATCTGAGCAGCCTTGGACAGTCTGTAATCCTTCTATGCTCTCCTCTGTGGCGTTCAGTTGTAGAGAGGCATGTGAAGGGGTCCTGGACGCTCTGCTGGATCCTCTGACGGGATGAAGGCCATTTGTGCTTTCATCTGCAGCTGAGGTTGCTTCAGGGACTGAAGTCTTGGATGTAGGCAGGGAGGCTGTCTTCGATCGATGACTCCTGGTCACGATAGTAGAAGTCCTGCCATCTGTTATAAATGGATTGGTGCCGGGCCTTTCAGACATCTCGTTGGCTAGTTCCTGGCTGGCTTGGAAGCTTTCCTTTAAACCATGCTCTGACTACCAACTTGTGAGGTGGACTCACAATGAATCGTTAAAGGAGCTCCCAAGCAAAGGCAGAACGCAGAGATGCAATCATATTAGTTTTATTCAAGATAGATCAAAGAGAAAGAAATACTTGGCATGAAAGCATTCATGCCTGCATGTGAGAGAGAAATAAAATAAAACAAAACAAGCTAGGATTACATGACTAAAATAGAGGTTAGGAGTAGAGATAGAACTGGAGACTGAAAAATGGAGAACAAAGAGCAGCCCCTCGTGCAGAGGTATTTATGGGGGGTCTTGGCCCCTCCTTGACCATAAAACTCTCTCGCCAATGGGGCTGTGGGTCTGGGACCCTTGGCTCATCAGTGGAAGCAAAGAAACCTCTTTGCCTCCATCTGATGACCCTTTTGGGGAACTGCCAATGGCTGGCACTAAACATCTAACAGTGTTTACGACCGTCGCAGGGTCCCCGGCGGGAGGGGGAGGGGGCTGAAAGGGTGTCAACGCGATCCCCTTTTTGCGACCAGCCAAGTCACTACGGAAGCCAGATTCACTGAACAACCGTGTTTCTAGCTGAACAGCTGCAGGGATTCACTTAAGCGCCGTGGCACCCGAAGTCGTACAACGGGGCAAAACTCGCTTAACAACCGTCTTACTTAGCGATGGATCTTTTAGGCTCCATTGTGGTCGTACGTCAAGGACTGCCTGTATTCCAAATCCAGCTTCTGGACTAGTCGGTAGTCGGTTTGGCGGGCGGGGGTCCTCCTTCACGCAACCTGGTTAGTAGTGTTCCTCCCTCACCCCCCCCCCAAACCGCACAAATAATGGCTAATTCAGCATAATCTCCCTGTGCCATTAGAATGGAAGCCAGAAACGGGGGACCTGCTTCTTCTGATGCTGGATGGGGAGCGGAGGCTGAAGGAGCAGTTTAGCTGGCTGGGGAATGCTGGGAGTTGAAGTCCACCCCTCCTAAAAAGGTTACGGTGTGGAAAGAGGGCTCCAGATCAACATCTCTGAACCTCAGCAACTTGAAAATGGGTGGACTTCAATTCCCAGAATCCCCCAGCCAGCCGAATGGGAAGATGGGTGGGCTTCACTTCCCAGAATCCACCAGCCAGCCGAATGGGAAGATGGGTGGGCTTCACTTCCCAGAATTCCCCATCAAGCTGAATGGGAAGATGGGTGGACTTCATTACCCAGAATTCTCTGGCTGGTTGGAGACTCCTGGGAGTTGAAGTCCAGCCTTCTTAAAATGGCTAAGCTTGGGAAACACTACTGTGAACCATTGTTTCTCAACCCCAAGAATTTGAAGGTGGGTGGACTTCAACTCCCAGAATCCCCCAGGCAGCTGAATGGGAAGATGGGTGGACTTCAACTCCCAGAATCCCCCAGCCAGCTGAATGGGAAAATGGGTGGACTTCAACTCCCAGAATCCTCCAGCCAGCCGAATGGGAAGATGGGTGGACTTCAATTCCCAGAATCCTCCAGCCAGCTGAATGGGAAGATGGGTGGGCTTCACTTCCCAGAATTCCCCATCCAGCTGAATGGGAAGATGGCTGGTTGGAGACTCCTGGGAGTTGAAGTCCAGCCTTCTTAAAATGCCTAAGCTTGGGAAACTGCTGTAAATCATTGTTTCTCAACCCCAAGAACTTGAAGGCGGGTGGACTTCAACTCCCAGAATTCCCCAGGCAGCTGAATGGGAAAATGGGTGGACTTCAACTCCCAGAATCCTCCAGCCAGCCGAATGGGAAGATGGGTGGACTTCAATTCCCAGAATCCTCCAGCCAGCTGAATGGGAAGATGGGTGGGCTTCACTTCCCAGAATTCCCCATCCAGCTGAATGGGAAGATGGGTGGACTTCAACTCCCAGAATTCTCTGGCTGGTTGGAGACTCCTGGGAGTTGAAGTCCAGGCTTCTTAAAATGGCTAAGGTTGGGAAACTGCTATAAATCATTGTTTCTCAACCCCAAGAACTTGAAGGCGGGTGGACTTCAACTCCCAGAATTGAAGTCCACACTCGTTAAAGTGACCAGTTTTGGGAAAAAAACATGGACACAGCGCATCGCCCAATCTATTGCTCATATGCTTTCTGCGTGGGATGCCGGCCACCAGCTGGTGTCCCCATTGCAATGCAATAATCGATGGGCTGGCAAGTCGGGTGTCTGTTGAGAAGTTACCTGGCTCCTAAGCTTTTTCTAAGGCCTTGACCTGCAAGGGATAGATGAACATCCTCCCCAAAGGACCTTCATGAGGACTACTGTCTTGAGAGGGCTGGCACGTTGGCAAATCAAGTCGGCTGGGCTGCTGTCCAAAGAAACTGATTGGCTGGCTTTGCTTCTTGGTTTCAGCTCCACCAAATGAAGCCCCCATCGACACAAACCTCATAGAACTCGACACAAAGTAAGTCAAACTGTGTGTTGGTGCGTCTTTGTGTGTTCAGAAGAGCTGCTCACGAGAAAACTGGCTTCTTTTTGCATGTGAGCGACTAGCGCCATTTCAATCCTCTGTCTTCTACAGCAGGGTCCTCAACCTTGGCAACTTTAAGACTTGTGGACTTCAACTCCCAGAATTCCTCAGCCAGCCATTCCTGGCCATGCCTGGCTGGCTGAGGAATTCTGGGAGTTGAAGTCCACAAGTCTTAAAGTTGCCAACGTTGAGGACCCTGTTCTCCACGTACAACCATTATTTTAGCGATCGTTGGAAGCTAAAAAAAACCACTGGAAATAGCAGATTAAAACCAGTCCTCACTCTTACGACGGTCACAGCATCCCCCAGGATCCTGGGATCGACTAATTTGGATGCTTGGCAACCGGCATATATTTTTGATGGTCCCAGTGTCCTAGATGGTGTGATCCCCATTTGCGACTTTCCCAGCCGGCTTTCGACAAACCAAGTCAAGGGTAGAAGCCAGATCTGTTGAAGGACCATGTGATTTGCTTAACGACTGCAGCGATTCACAGGTAGTCCTCGACTTATAACATGTCCCTTACTGACTGTTCAAAATTACAATGGCACGGCCAAAAGCTACTTAGGACTATTTTTTTCACACGACCGTTACAGCATGCCCCACGGTCATGTGATCTACATTCGGACGCTCGGCAACTGACTCACATTTATGACGGTCGCCGTGTCCCCGTGCGTGTGTATGTGACGCGATCCCCTTTTGCGACCTTCTGGCAAGAAAAGCCAATGAACAACGGTGTTCCTAACTTCACGACTGCAGCGATTCGCTTAACAAACGTGGCAGGAAAAGTCATAAAACAGGGCCAAACTCACTTAACGAATGTCTCGCTCAGCTCAGTTGCGGTCGTAAGTCAAGGACTGCCTGTAATGATTGTCAAATCGGGCACCAGTCACTAAACAACCCCTTTGCTAAGCAATGGAAACCCTGCTTCACTTGTAGTTGTATGTTGAGGACTATCCTGCAACCCACAGATAGTGGATTCGTGGACTCGTGGGTGGGTGGGGGGTTGGACTGGATGACCTACAAGGTCCCTTCCAATTCTCTGATTCAGATTCGGATTCTGACCCTGTCTCCATTCCAAGATCTGCGACTTGAACCCTTCAACCGCTCACCCTTGAACCCCCAGCCTCCATGTGTTGGATTTGAACCCTCACCCTCGAACCCCCAGCCTACATGTCCGTTCCTCCTCCTCCTCCTCCTCCTCCTCCTCCTCCTCCTCCTCCTCCTCCTTTGCACGACCCCCAACTCTTTACCTACTCTGTGTGCACCGGGAAGCCAGGAGAACTGCAAGAACGGTTCCACGGGATCGGCGAGGGGGCGTCTGCAGGTAGCTCCATTTTGCGTGAGCGGAGCTTTGCACGTACGCCCGCTCGCCCACTGCTCACCCACCTGGAGCTGCACGTAGGGATTGGGGACCCCTGCCGTAAGTC
This sequence comes from Vipera berus, assembly GCF_964194415.1. NCBI lineage: Eukaryota > Metazoa > Chordata > Lepidosauria > Squamata > Viperidae > Vipera > Vipera berus. Next base: position 2,544,074 of record NC_138206.1, read on the forward strand.
ACCCAAAGTCTCTTTGAAACGAGATGGGCGGCAAATAAATGCAATCAATCAATCAATCGATGTGACCACAGTTCAGGCGCACTGCAACCATGCTCTTCTAGGGAAGGGGTCTTCCAACTTGGCCCTTTTGTGACTGGTGGACTTCAACTCCCAGAATTCCTCAGCCAGCATGCCTGGTTGAGGAATTCTGGGAGTTGAAATCCAGGGGTCTTCAAACTTGGCCCTTTTATGACTTGTGGACTTTAATGCCCAGAATTCCTTAGCCAGCGTGCCTGGTTGAGGAATTCTGGGCGTTGAAATCCAGGGGTCTTCAAACTTGGCCCTTTTATGACTTGTGGACTTCAATGCCCAGAATTCCTCAGCCAGTGTGCCTTGTTGAGGAATTCTGGGAGTTGAAGTCCAGGTGGTCTTCCAACTTGGCCCTTTTGTGACTGGTGGACTTCAACTCCCAGAATTCCTCAGCCAGCGTGCCTGGTTGAGGAATTCTGGGAGTTGAAGTCCAGGTGGTCTTCCAACTTGGCCCTTTTGTGACTGGTGGACTTCAACTCCCAGAATTCCTCAGCCAGCGTGCCTGGTTGAGGAATTCTGGGAGTTGAAGTCCAGGTGGTCTTCCAACTTGGCCCTTTTGTGACTGGTGGACTTCAACTCCCAGAATTCCTCAGCCAGCGTGCCTGGTTGAGGAATTCTGGGAGTTGAAATCCAGGGGGTCTTCCAACTTGGCCCTTTTATGACTTGTGGACTTCAATGCCCAGAATTCCTCAGCCATGCACGCATGCCTGGCTGAGGAATTCTGGGAGCTGAAGTCCACAAGTCACAAAAGGGCCAAGTTTGAAGAACCCTTCTTTAGAACAAGGGTCTCCAACCTTGGCGACTTTAAGACGTGTGGACTTCAACTCCCAGAATTCCTCAGCCAGCTTTGCTCAGCAAAGCTGGCTGAGGAATTCTGGGAGTTGAAGTCCACACGTCTTAAAGTCGCCATGGTTGGGGACCCTTGCTTTTAGAACATGGGATACATTTCATCAATGGGCAGAAAAACGAGGTAGAGAGAAAGGAGTTTAACCTGTTAATAAATTAAACACTGGAATCCAGACAATATGTTGCTGGTCAAATATTCAGGATTTGTGGTTATAAAAAATAATAATAATAAAATATTGCACACCAAAAAAAGAAAGGCGAATGTCCAGCTGAGTTCGCTTTCCGCCCTGCCCACAATTCTCCAGCCCCCTGACCCGTTTCCTTGTGTCCTCTTTCTCCCCGCAGCGACGATGACATTGTCTTTGAAGATTTTGCCCGCCAGAGACTCAAATGCATGAAGGACGAGGAAGAGGAGGCCGACGGGACAAACTCGCCGCAGCTGAACGACAGATAAATGGCCCGCTTGCCTTCTCCGTTTCCACTTCGAGCGCCCCAGCACTCCCCCTCCTCTTTTTTCTATTCAGTTTTGGGAAGTTGCGTTCTTTTTAAAACGTTGAGCCGGGAGCCTGCGAAGGAGGTGCAGTTCGTCCCCTGGCAAAGGCGGGGCCTGGGTTCGAGGTCACCGTCCGGTCTGAATTCTGCGGATGGGGTCTTAAGAATGAAGCTGCCTTCTCCAGCCACGCTTAGGGCATGCGTGGGCCTGCATGTGTGTCTGTGTGTGTGTGTGTGTGTGTGTGTGTGTGTGTGTGTGTGTCGGGAGGGGCTGATGGTATCATGACTCCGAGGGTCCTTGGTGCTGTCTGAGCTGGGTGGGTTTTCTTGCAGACGTTTCGTGACACCCAGCTCGGCAACATCATCAGTGCCATTAAGTTGCCAGCAGACGAGAATGCTATCTAGTTGGGTCAGGAAATGTCTGAAAGAAAACATCCCAGCTCAGAGAGCAGCAAGGACCCCACAGTCTTCCTCCTCCTCCTCCTCCTCCTCCTCCTCCCCCTCCCTTCTAGCACTGATGAGGTTCCCTAGTTGGGTCATGAAACGTCTGCAAGGAAACCACCCAGCTCAGAGAGCACCCAGGACCCCAGAGTCCTCCTCCTCCTCCTCCTCCTCCTCCTCCTCCTCCTCCTCCTCTTCCTCCTCCTCCTCCTCCTCCTCCTCTTCCTCCTCCTCCTCCTCCTCCTCCTCCTCCCTTCTAGCACTGATGATGTTCCCTAGTTAGGTCAGGAAATGTCTTCAAGAAAACAAGCCAGTTCAGAAAGCACCAAGGACCCCATAGTCCTTCCTTCCTTCCTTCCTTCCTTCCTTCCTTCCTTCCTTCCTTCCTTCCTTCCTTCCTTCCTCCCTCCCTCCCTCCCTCCCTCCCTCCCTCCCTCCCTCCCTCTTCTTCCTCCCTTCTAGCACTGATGATGTTCCCTAGTTGGGTCATGAAACGTCTGCAAGGAAACCACCCAGCTCAGAGAGCACCAAGGACCCCACAGCCCTCCTCCTCCTCCTCCTCCTCCTCCTCCTCGGATAATGGCAAGAGTCCCCTTCTCTGTAACCAAGTTTAAACTCTCTTTTACTAGCTGAATATTACTACCACCACTGATTTCTTTTGGAACTGAACTGCTTTCTGCTTCTTCAACCCAGCATAATCAGGATGAATCGTCCTGCCAGACAAAAACCCAGAGCTAAAAGGAAGTGGGGTTTGTGGAGAGGAGGAGGAGGAGGACTGTGGGGTCCTTGGTGCTCCCTGAGCTGGATGCTTTTCTTACAGATGCTTTAGGACCCAACTAAGTAACATCATCAGTTCTAGAAGGGAGGGGGGTTTGTGGAGAAGGAGAGATGAGGAGGAGGAGAGGGAAGAGGAAGAGGAGTAGTGTGGGATCCTTAATGGTCTCTGAGCTGGGTGGTTTCCTTGCAGATGTTTCATGACCCAACTAGGGAACATCATCAGTGCTAGAAGGGAGGAGGAGGAGGAGGAGGAGGAGGAGGAGGAGGAGGAGGAAGTACTGGGGGGTCCCTGGTGCTCTCTGAGCTGGGTGGTTTCCTTGCAGAGGTTTCATGACCCAACTAGGGAACATCATCAGTGCTAGAAGGGAGGAGGAGGAGGAGGAGGAGGAGGAGGAGGAGGAGGAGGAGGAGGAGGAAGGACTGGGGGGTCCCTGGTGCTCTCTGAGCTGGGTGGTTTCCTTGCAGAGGTTACATGACCCAACTAGGGACCATCATCAGTGCTAGAAGGGAGGAGGAGGAGGAGGAGGAGGAGGAGGAGGAGGAAGGACTGGGGGGTCCCTGGTGCTCTCTGAGCTGGGTGGTTTCCTTGCAGAGGTTTCATGACCCAAGTAGGGAACATCATCAGTGCTAGAAGGGAGGAGGAGGAGGAGGAGGAGGAGGAGGAGGAAGGACTGGGGGGTCCCTGGTGCTCTCTGAGCTGGGTGGTTTCCTTGCAGAGGTTTCATGACCCAACTAGGGACCATCGTCAGTGCTAGAAGGGGGTGGGGTTTGCGAGGAGGAGGAGGAGGAAGCAGAGGTACACTGATTTAAGCTTTCCCACGCTCCTCCAGCGCTGTTAATCCCGCAAGCTGACTGACCTCTGATTTCAAATTCTCCCTCTGTCCCTTACGGTCCCCCAGGACCGAGCGCCACATTCCCAGCCATGTGACACCATGTCACCATCTCTCCTCCGGCAGACCCAACTTCGTGGCTGGCAACTTCATCACACACACACACACACACACACAAACACACACACCGCTCTTTGCAAAAGCCAGGACACAATGAAGCACAAACACCCCAGCGAGGTGTCTCACTCCCTTTCTCAGCTCTTCAAAAATTGCCCCAGGTTTGCCCTTCCTCCCCTTTCGGGCGAGTCTCTACAATGAGTTGTGTCCCCACAACCTTCTCCCCACGTGCGACAAGGGCGTCGTGACTGCACACTTCCAGTCGTCCCGTCCATTCCGGATTTTCTTGGCACTGCAGGTAGCCCTCGACATACGACCCCAATTTTGCCCCAAAATTCCAGCTTCTGAGCGGGTTTTGCTCCGTTTTACGACCTTTGTTCCCACGGTCCTTAAGTTGTTAAGTTAGCGACACGGTTGCTAAGCGAATCCGGCTTCCCCCGTGGACTTTGCTTGTCAGAAGGTCGCAAAAGGGGATCACGTGACACACACACACACACACACACACACACACACGGCACAGGACAACCGTGATAAATACGAGTCAGTTGCCGAGTGTCCAAATGTGTCGCGACCGTGGGATACTGCCACGGTCGTAAGTGTGAAAAACAGACGTAAGTCACTTTTTCCAGTGCCGTTGTAACTTTGAATGGTCACTAAGTGAATTGTTGTAAGTCGAGGACTACCTGTATTTATTTTTTTAAAAACACGATGAGAACATGACCAGAAGAGAAGTAAACATACACACACACACACACAAGCCACATAATTTTGTACAAAACGTTTGTACGCTAGTGGTCTCCTAACTGGACGTCCAGTTCATCTCTCTGGTCAAATGCTTCTTGCAGATCTAGAGAACTGGAGAACACACATGGTGGGCAATATATGACACAATACGTGTGACAGTGTGCACAACAGCACCACAATCACAACGAGGGAAATCCTTCCATCCCCGCTTAGACAGGGCAGAGGGACTTCTTCCAAATATCTCGCCTAATTGTTTTCAATTTCATCCAGACGGGTTAAAAAGAGGTAAAGTCATTTGCCCAAAATTGATGACGATTGATGAGAATACAGGCGGTCCTCGCTTTATGACGATTCATTTAGTGTCCACTAGAAGTTACAGAGGCGATGAAAAGAAGTGACCTTTTTTATTATTTACAATTGTTAAGAAGTGTAATTTACACTTTCTCTAACAGGGGTCTTCAAACTTGGCCCTTTTATGACTTGTGGACTTCAACTCCCAGAATTCCTCAGCCAGCATGGGGGAACTATGGCCCCTTCATGACTCGTGAACTTCAATTCCCAGAATTCCTGAGCCAGCATGGGGGAACTACGACCCCTTCATGACTCGTGGACTTCAACTCCCAGAATTCCTGAGCCAGCGTGGGGGAACTATGGTCCCTTCATGACTTGTGGACTTCAACTCCCAGAATTCCTGAGCCAGCATGGGGGAACTATGGCCCCTTCATGACTCGTGAACTTCAATTCCCAGAATTCCTGAGCCAGCATGGGGGAACTTTGGCCCCTTCATGACTCGTGGACTTCAACTCCCAGATTTCCTCAGCCAGCCAGGCATGGCCAGGTATGGCTGGCTGAGGAATTCTGGGAGTTGAAGTCCACGAGTCATGAAGGAGCCATAGTTCCCCCCATGTTGGCTGAGGAATTCTGGGAGTTGAAGTCCACAAGTCATAAAAGGGCCAAGTCTGAAGACCCCTGCTCTTTAACTTACAACCGTTGCAGCGTCCCCGTAGCCACATGATCAAGATTTAGATGCTTGGCCACAGACTCATATTTGTGACGGTCACAAGGTGCCGGGTGTCCCCTTTTGGGGACTTTCTGATGAGCAAAGCCAATGGAGGGAGCCAGATTCAACTAACAACGGTGTTACTCACTTAACAACCGCAGGGATTCACTGAACAACTGTGGCAAGGAAGGTTGTAAAAGGGGGCAAAATACACTTAACAAATGTCTCACTTAGCAATGGAAATGTTCGGCTTCATTGTGGTTGTAAGCCGAGGACTTACCTGGGCTCGTTGATCTGTGTTCTTCCAGACTTCTGGGGCTCCCCACTGACGCCCACCCCCTTAAGGCTGATTGTGGGGTCAAATAGGGGTCCAATGCAGGGAGTCCTCACATTACGACCACAATGGAGCCCAAAGCTTAATGTTGCTAAACGGAACATTTGTGAAGCGAGTTTGCCCCTTTTATGCCTTTTTCCCCCTCACTCTTGTTAAGTGGATCATTGCCTTTGTTCAGTTAGTGACACGGTCGTTAAGCGAAGCTGCATTCCCCCCATTGAGTTTGCTTGTCAGAAGGTCGCAAAAGCGGATTGTGTGACCCCGGGGCGCTGCAACTGTCATAAGTACATGCCAGTTGCCGAGCATCTCAATTTTGATCACGTCTTAAGTCACTTTTTTCAGTGTCGTCGTAACTTTGAACGGTCACTAAATGAGCTGTCGTACGTCGAGGACTACCTGTGCAGCCAGCCCGGCCCGGCCCCCCTCCTCGGCAGGCGGGGAGGAGATCTGCCCACCCGCCAGCCCCCAGCCGCCTGTGATTCCCTTCATCCTGTCCTCGGCTTGGCTTCTGTTCCATTTCTGTGACGGTTTGTGTGGTTTTTGTCAAATAAATTATTCTAGTTTATTAATCTGAGCGACGTTTCCGCTTCCCTTGAATGGGCGCCCGGCGTCATTGCTCCCCTCGGTGGGCAGGAGGGACCGGCTGGCTCTGGGACCGGCCTGGATGAGTGCGCAGAATGGAGAGGGGGAAGTTGTGGTAGTCGCCACACACTCGGCTGCGTCACACAACGTGCTTTTTCAAACCGGTTCTCAAGGCTGCCGCTGCACATCCACCATGCTAAATCTAGTTAGCTTCGATCTTGGTTTCTTTTTTCCGGGTTTTTTTAGCAAGTTGGGCTGAGTTAGGGGGGGGTGTCAAATTATTCTCCAAAGCACCCGAGGGAAAGACGAGAAACCATGGTTGGAAACTCATCAAGGAGAGAAGCAACCTGGAATTAAGGAGAAACTTCCTGACAGTGAGGACAATCAACCAGTGGAACTCCTTGCCACCAGACGTCGTAGGAGCTCCATCGCTGGAGGCTTTTAGGAAGAGACTGGAGAGCCATTTGTCTCAGATGGTATAGGTTGTCCTGCTTGAGCTGGGAGGGGGCTGGACTAGAAGACCTCCGAGGTCCCTTCCAGCTCTATCCGATTCTATCCAGACGGTTTCAACTTTGAGTGGACTTCAACTCCCAGAATTCCCCAACCAGCCATGGAAGGAGGCGGGAACCAGGAGAGGACAAGTGGGAAACTGAGGCAGGGCCCTACTGACACCCCACACCCAGTTTTCTGTGCAGGAAACACAAATGCACAAATGCTACACAAAAAGCCCTTTCCGGTTCCTCCGACACAAGGCTTCACACATTCTTTGACACAATTGCGTGCAGGGATTTTGGAAAGAGTTCAACAGACTGGATGTACATCTTGTCAAAAATGGCCTAGGATCGATCTCCTGCTTGGGCAGGGGGTTGGACTAGATGACCTAAAAGGTCCCTTCCAACTCTTCTATGTGTGGCAAGGGGTTTCAACTCAGGCCATCCTCCGCTTACCACCACAGCTGAGCCAGCTGCTAAACGAGAAAAAATGGGATGTTTTGCCCCATTTTACGACCTTTCTGGCCACCGTTGTTAAGTGAATCACTGCTGGGTTAAGTCAATAACACAGTCGTTAAGCGGAATCCGTCTTCCCAATTGACTTTGCTTGTCGGAAGGTTGCAAAAGAGGATCGCGTGACACACACACACACACACACCTGGCCACTGCAACCATCATAAATGCGAGTCGGTCGCCAAGAGTCCAAATTTTGATCACGTGACCACGGGGATGCTGGGACGGTCGTTAAGTGTGAAAAACGGCCATAAGTCATTTTTTTGCAATGCCGTCGTAACTTCAAACCGTCACTAAATGAACAGTTCTGAATCCAGGACTACCAGTATGGACAAGGGTTTTCCCCCAGCCTGCTTCCTGTCTGCCTATTCAATGTGATGCACAGGTGGTACTTGACTTACAACGGTTCATTTAGTGACGGTTTGAAGTAAAGATGGCACTGCAAAAAATGACTTATGGCCATTCTTCACCCTTAACGACCGTCCCAGCATCCCCGTAGTCACCTGATCAAAATTCGGAGTCAGCTTGGCAACTGACTCATACTGACGACGGTCGCCGTGTCCTGGGGTCACGTGATCTCCTTTTGTGACTCTCTGACAAGCAAAGTCAATGGGGGAAGCCGGATTCGCTTAACAACTCTTACTGGCTTAACGACTGCCGTGATTCCCTTGACAGATTAGAACAGAACAGAACAGAATAGAATAGAATAGAATACATGGAATGGAATGGATTGGAATAGCATAGAATAATAAAATACAGAATAGAATTTAGAATAGAAAATAAAATAAAATATGGAATGGAATAAAATGGAATGGAATGGAAAGAATAAAATAATAAAATACAGAATAGAATAGAATTAGAATAGAATAGAATAGGAAAGGAAAAGAACAGAACAGAACAGAACAGAACAGAACAGAACAGAACAGAATAGAATAGAATAGAATAGAATAGAATAGAATAGAATAGAATAGAATAGAATAGAATAGAATAGAATAGAATAGAATAGAATAGAATAGAATATATGGTATGGATTGGAATAGAATAGAATGGAATAATAAAATACAGAATAGAATTTAGAATAGAATAGAAAATAAAATATGGAATAGAATAGAATGGAATGGAATGGAAAGAATAGAATAATAAAATATAGAATTGAAATAGAATAGAATAGAATATAATATAATAGAATAGAATAGAATAGAATAGAATAGAATAGAATAGAATAGAATAGAATAGAATAGAATAGAATAGAATAGAATAGAATAGAATAGAAAATATGGAATGGAATGGAATAGAATAGAATAATAAAATACAGAATAGAATAGAATAGAATAGAATAGAATAGAATAGAATAGAATAGAATAGAATAGAATAGAATAGAATAGAATAGAATAGAATAGAATAGAATATATGGAATAGAATAGAATAAGAATAGGATAGAATAGAATAGAAAATATGGAATGGAATAGAATAGAATAATAAAATACAGAATAGAATAGAATAGAATAGAATAGAATAGAATAGAATAGAATAGAATAGAATAGAATAGAATAGAATAGAATAGAATAGAAAATATGGAATGGAATGGAATAGAATAGAATAATAAAATACAGAATAGAATAGAATAGAATAGAATAGAATAGAATAGAATAGAATAGAATAGAATAGAATAGAATAGAATAGAATAGAATAGAATAGAATAGAAAATATGGAATGGAATGGAATAGAATAGAATAATAAAATACAGAATAGAATAGAATAGGAGTAGAAAGTAGAAAATAGAAAAATTGGATAGAGAGCTGGAAGGGCCCTTGGAGGTCTTCTAGTCCAGCCCCCCCGCTCAAGCAGGAGAACCTATATCTGTGTAGCAAGAAAGGTGGTAAAACGGGGCCAAACCCCACTTATCCACCGTCTCCCCGAGCAACAGAATCGTTGGGCTGAGCTGCGGTCGTAAGTCGGGGAAGGCCTGTCTTGAAGCGGGCCTTGTTTCCCGAGGCGGCGGAGGGAGGCGGAGGGTTAAGTGGGCGTGGCGACGGGGCGGCGCTCCGAGGGAGAGCGGCTCCTTCTCCAACCCGATCGCTGCAACGTGGCCGGCTCCGTGCCGGGTGGCGCCCGCGAGCCACCCCGAGGACTCGGCACCTTCCTGGGAGCTTTTGCGTCTGGACCCTCCGCGCTTGAATCCCCCCCCGCCTCCGGGTCCGCGGCTCCCCCGCAAGATTCGCCTCTGCCACCGCCTCGGAGCGGTGCAAGTCCGCCCCTTTCGGCTTTCCGGCCTGCAAGCCCCCCCCCGCCCCGCCCCGGGAATCCCACCGCCCACCCGGCTGCGAGGGTCGCCTCGAGCTCCGAGGGCTCCGCCGGGGAAGGTGAGTGGCAAGCAGGAGGGGTGCGGGAGAGCCGGAGGTTGGCAGAACTGGGACCGGGGGGGGGGGAGGTGGAGTGGGCACCACGCAGCGATCCCCCTCCTTTCTGGTCCCCTCCCCCCCCTTGCGCCCTTTTTTTAAAAAAAAAAAATCTGGAATTTTTTGCATTTCAAGAACTCGGAGGAAGGTTCCTACGGGTCGTTCTCGACTTACAACAGCCCGTTTAGTGACCGTTCGAAGTTGCAAGGGGCACTGGGGAAAAAAGGGAGTTTTTTTCCCACACTTTTTTTCACACTTACCACAACCGAGGCGGCGTTCCCCTCCAACCCAGGGGTCCTGGGATTGTGGAAGGAAAAGTTCCCATAATAGGAGAAGCCCAAACTAGGCAAGATGAGCTGGTTGGCCGGGGAGTGGGGGGGGGGGAGAGGAGGAGATAACGGGTCCAAAGCTTGCAAAGATCAGCAAATAATTGCAGGAGCGTTTGCTGGACTGCAAAAGAGGACCGCGGGGAGGGGAGGCAAGAGAATTAAAAAGTTTAAAATAGATCTTTCCCAACGTTGGCGATGTTCTCCAAAGCACCAGGAGGAGGCAGGACGAGAAGCAACAGATGGAAAACTGATCGAGGAGATGTTGAAGGAAAAGTCTTCATCGTGGTGAAGTTCAAGCCGGGAATAAACAAACATGGAGACTGCTTCAGAAAGAAGGTTGCAGTTTTATTGAAGAGGAGAGCCGGACAGGAAGATGGCTCTGGAAGAAAAAGAGAGAGTGAGCACATGTAGGGAGTGGGTTTTTATACCCTCTGGGGCTTTTGTGTTCGGAGTTGTTCCTGCGGCATGAACTTTGACCTGAGTCTGAGTGTGCCCTTCGGCATCTGTGGGTTAATCCTAATATCTCAGGGGTCAAGCTACTTCGGGGTCAAGCTATTCTCCAAAGCGTCTGAAAGCAGGACAAGAAGCAACGGAGGGAAACTAACCAAGGAGAGAAGCAACCTGGAACTAAGGAGAAACTTCCTGACAGTTGGAACAATTAACCAGTGGAACCACCTGCCTCCAGAAGCGGTGAATGCTCCATCACTGGAGGTTTTTTTAGAAGAGACTGGACAGCCATTTGCCTGAAATGGTATAAGGTTTCCTGCCTGAGCAGGGGGTTGGACTAGATGACCTCCAAGGTCCCTTCCAACTTTATTGTTGTTGTTATTATTATTATGTCCTGTCTTAGAGTTTGGGAGGGGTATGTAGATTTTAGGTGTCTTTGTCTTCGTAAGCTTCTAGTTGGAGGCCTCCAACTTTCCTGAATGGATTATCACATCTGCATTTCTACAGAGCTGGTTTCTGCTTGGGGGAGGGAGACTTGGGACTATGAAAGAAAAATTGGGCATGCTCTACTGCCTCTTTAATATTTGCCTCTCTGGTGGGGGGGCTGACTTCCCACAAATCCCCCCCCCTTTGTGCCATAATAGTGAGGGTGACACACACTTACTGGCCCAAGAGTAAGATTGATCTGATCAGGGAGACTTGGTAAACAAGCTTTAAACCGTTAATGCAAAAAAAGGGGGGGGGGTCCTAATAGAGTTCAACCATGAAGGTCTAACGCCAGAGCAAAAATCCTGTTAGATGGAAAAGAAATTTATAGCGTCCAATATTCTGTGCCAATTCTTTTCAAATGTTGGGTGTCACTTTGAGCTTCCAGTCAGGTTTTGAAGCACGTGCCTCCCAAAATTCCTCACAGCCATGGTTTGCCTCAGTACGTAACCACTGGCTGCCCATTTTCAGGGGTTGTTTCCTGCCTTAGCAGGAAACAACCCCTTAGTTCAGTTCATCCAGGTTAAAAGTAAAGGTGAAGGTTCCCCCGCACACGCGTGCTAGTCGTTTCCGACTCTAGGGGCCGGTGCTCATCTCCGTTTCAAAGCCGAAGAGCCAGCGCTTGTCCCAGGACGTCTCCGTGGTCGTGTGGCCGGCATGACTAGACGCCAGAGGCGCACGGAACGCTGTTACCTTCCCACCGGAGCGGTCCCTATTTTCCTACTTGCATTTTTGCGCGCTTTCGAACTGCTAGGTTGGCAGAAGCTGGGACGAGTAACAGGCCCTCTCTCTGTTACGCGGCACTCGGGATTCGACCCGCCAAACTGCCAACCTTCTGATCGACAAGCTCAGCATCCTAACCCACTGAGCCACATCATCCAGGTTAGTGATGTCCAATTGAGGTTAGCCAGTGTGCAAGCCAGGCTGTTACATTTTCTTCAGTTGCACATAGTTGAGCCCTAGGACTCCCAATCTGAGTCCACCAGGGCAAGATACCCAGGGTTAGGGTTTGGAGATCTCTTTCCTGCTACCTCCTCAGTCAGGGCATATGAATTGCAAATCACCTGAGGGGGGGGCTGGTTCCCTCCCCCTTGGAATTTTGCTGGAGGTTTTAATGACACAGGGCAAGAATCAGGGTGGAGCTTTACTGAAGGCAGGTGAAAGAAAAGATAGACTTGGTGTGATTATGAATGGTGCGTGTGCGTGTGTGTGCGCGTGGAGCTACTAATACAAACAGGCAATACAAACATTCTGGATAAATTTTCCCTCCCACCAGACAGAAGTCCAAAGCTGTCAGGACTTGCTGTGGCAACTATTTCCAAATGCCATCACTCCATGAATCCATTCAACTGGCTTATTGTTCCCTATTCTATTCTATTCCATATTTTCTATTCTATTCCATTTTTTCTATTCTGTTCTATTCTATTCTATATTTTCTATTCTATTCCATTTTTTTTTCTATTCTTCTATTCTATTCTATTCTATTCTATTCTATTCTATTCTATTCTATTCTATTCTATTCTATTCTTTATATTCTATCCCATTCCATTTTTTCTATTCTATTCTATTCTATTCTATTCTATTCTATTCTATTCTATTCTATTCTATTCTATTCTATTCTATTCTATTCTTTATATTCTATCCCATTCCATTTTTTCTATTCTATTCTATTCTATTCTATTCTATTCTATTCTATTCTATTCTATTCTATTCTATTCTATTCTATTCTATTCTATTCCATTCCATTTTTTCTATTCTATTCTATTCTATTCTATTCTATTCTATTCTATTCTATTCTATATTTTCTATTCTATTCGATTCTATTTTTTATATTCTATTCCATTCCATTCCATTTTTTAAATTCTATTCTATTTTTTATATTCTATTCCATATTTTCTATTCTATTCTATTTTTTATAATCTATTCCATTCCATTTTTTCTATTCTATTCTATTCTAATTCTATTCTATATTTTATTATTCTATTCTTTCCATTACATTTTTTTCTATTCTTCTATTCTATTCTATTCTATTCTATTCTATTCTATTCTATTCTATTCTATTCTATTCTATTCTATTCTATTCTATTCTATTCTATTCTATTCCATTTTTTATATTCTGTTCCATTCCATTTTTTTCTATTCTATTCTATTCTATTCTATTCTATTCTATTCTATTATTCTATTATTCTATTCTATTCTATTCTATTCCATTTTTTATATTCTGTTCCATTCCATTTTTTTCTATTCTATTCTATTCCATTTTTTATATTCTGTTCCATTCCATTTTTTTCTATTCTATTCTATTCTATTCTATTCTATTCTATTCTATTCTATTCTATTCTATTCTATTCTATTCTATTCTATTCTATTCTATTCTATTCTATTCTATTCTATTCTATTCTATTCCTTATTCTATTCTATTCTATTCTATTCTATTCTACTCTACTCTACTCTACTCTACTCTACTCTACTCTACTCTATTCTAATTCTATCCTGTTCTGTTCTGTTCTAATTCTATTTTCTATTCTATTCTATTCTATATTTCTATTCTATTCTGTTCTGTTCTATTTCTATATTTCTATTCTATTCTATTCTATTCTATTCTATTCTATTCTATTCTATTCTATTCTATTCTATTCAACTATAAATATTCTATTCTATTCTATTCTATTCTATTCTATTCTGCTATTCTATTCTATACTGCTAAGCTTGTAAGCCGCCCTGAGTCTTCGGAGAAGGGCGGGATATAAATGGAATTAAAATAAAATTAAAAATAAAAATAAATTCTATTCTATTCTATTCTATTTTTTCTATTCCATTCCATTCCATTTTATTCTATTCTCACTAAACTAAGCCAGCTAGCCGTGCCTGAACACACCTGTAAGTGGGTCACAATTGGCCCTCGGCCTGCAGCCGTGCCTTTAGTGACCGTTTGCAGTGACAACGGCAAGAAAAAAGCAACTTATCGCCAATCCTCACCCTTTTTTTTCCTCTTTTCTTTTTTTTTTCTTCCTCCTGGAATTCTCCCGTCTTCAGAGAAGATGGCTAAGGATCCCGGGGGGCTTGTTCGGATGACCCTCTTCCGCCAGGAACGGAAGGCCACTTACCGCATCCCAGCTCTGCTCTACCACCCTTCGTCTTCTCTCTTCTTGGCCTTCGTGGAGAAACGTTTCTCGCCCCGGGACGAGGACGCCAAGTTTCTGATGCTGAAACGCGGATACAGAGAAGGCGTCACCGTTAAGGTAACCCCGCAGCCCCAAAATAGCCCTGATCCTCCCGATCCGTCCAGGCAGGTCCTCGGTTTACGATCACAGTTGGGCCCAAAATTTCTTTGCTGAGTGAAGCCCTTGTTTGGCCGGCTTCTGCCTCATTTCAGGACCTTTCTTGTTGTTGAGTGAAGCATTGCAGTGGTCCAGTTAGTAACACGGTCGTTATGGGAATCCAACTCACCCATTGACGGCGCTTGTCGGAAGGTCGCAAAAGGGGATCACCCGTCTCTTTCTCTCTCTCTCTCTCTCTCTCTCTCTCTCACACACACACACACATGGGATGCTGCGACCGTCATAAGTATGAACCAGACGGCCAAGCATCTGAATTTGGAGCACGTGACCACAGGGGGGCGCTGCGACAGTCATAAGTGTGAAGAATTGTTTTTTTTTCAGTGCCGTTGTAACTTTGAACGGTCGCTCAGTGAATTGGTTATAAGTCGAGGACTACCTATGCAGTGTCTGTAGCCTTCCCAGCCAGCTTCCCAGTCAACGGGGGAATGCAGATGTGCTTAGCAATCCGTGATTCGCTTAATGGCCTTAGCAGAAGAGGTTGCGAAATTGAGCACAGTTCACTTGACGACCGCCTCACTTAGTGACGCAGGTTCTGGCTTTACTGGTGGTTTTAAGCCAAGGACTGTCGGTCCCTTTTCCAGGGTCAGCTGGATGGTTTCATAATTCTATTTTTTAAAAAAGATTATCTTTGAATAGCTAACTCCTAAATCTGTATTTCTGCCTTCTGTGGATTGGCAGGATTCGCAAAATGTACGCTTTCTTTGTTTTTGTTTTTCTTTGCATTCTCATTGGACTAGAAGTTTTAGGGCTGTCCTGGCGGAGAGACTTCCACGAAACAGGATTATTTATTTTTATCCTACCTCTGCTATTTTTACAAACGGTTCAAGGTGGAAAGGATTCCTAACACACCTTCCTTCTGCTATTTTCTTGACAACAACCCTGTGAGGTGGGCTGGGCTGAGAGACAGTGATTGGCCCAGCCTCACCCAGCTGGCTTTCATGCTTAAGGCAGAACTAGAACCCACCGTCTCCTGGTGAGTAGCCCAAAATCACCCAGCTGGCTTTCATGGATAAGGCAGGACTAGAACTCACCGTCTCCTGGTGATTGGTTCAAAGTCACCCAGCTGGCTTTCATGCCCTTAGGTGGAACTAGAACTCACCGTCTCCTGGTGATTGGTTCAAAGTCACCCAGCTGGCTTTCATGCCCTTAGGTGGAACTAGAACTCACCGTCTCCTGGTGATTGGTTCAAAGTCACCCAGCTGGCTTTCATGCCCTTAGGTGAAACTAGAACTCACCGTCTCCTGGCGATTGGTTCAGAGTCACCCAGCTGGCTTTTATGCCCTTAGGTGGAACTAGAACTCACCGTCTCCTAGCAATTGGTTCAAAGTCACCCAGCCGGTTTTCATGCCCTGAGGTGGAACTAGAATTCACCGTCTCCTGGCATTTGGTTCAGAGTCACCCAGCTGGCTTTTATGCCCTTAGGTGGAACTAGAACTCACCGTCTCCTAGCAATTGGTTCAAAGTCACCCAGCCGGTTTTCATGCCCTGAGGTGGAACTAGAATTCACCGTCTCCTGGCATTTGGTTCAGAGTCACCCAGCCGGCTTTTATGCCCTTAGGTGGAACTAGAATTGACCGTCCCGATTTCTAGTCTCTTGCTTTCACCACGAGACCAAAATGGCTTCACATGCTGGTTCTACCTATAAGCCTTTACGTAGCTTATAGGGACTGGCTGCCCAGCTGGAATCTGTACAGGTAGTCCTTGACTTATAACCATTCAAAGTTACGACGGCACAGAAAAAAAATGACCCATAACTCTTTCCACACTTGTGACCGCTGCACCATCCCCGTGGTCATGTGATGAAAATTCGGCTACTTGGCAACTGGTTCGTATTTATGACAGTCGCAGCATCCCGGCGTCTCTGTGTGTGTGTGCGCGCGTGCGTATGTGTGTGTGTCACGTGATCCCCTTCTGCGACCTTGCCACGACCAAAGTCTACGGGGGAAGTCGGGTTCGTTTCAAGTCCGTGCTACGAAGTCAACCCCATCAGTGATTCACTGTGCAAAGAAAGTTTCTAACATGGGAAAAAACTCAGCAAATGTCTCACTTAGCAACATAAAGGGGGACTCAATTTTGGTCATACGTTGAGGACTACGTGGCAAGGAAGAAAAAAAAATCAACTGCTGAACAATTGGCCAGCCCAAGTTAAACATCCATTTCTGGTAGCCCAAAACATACAAAGAATGCTTGCTGGAATTGGGTCTGTCCAGTTTAATGAAGAGAAGGACGAGGGGGGACAGGGTAGCAGTCTTCCAGTATCTCAGGGGCTGCCCCAAAGAAGAGGCAGTCCAGCTATTCTCCAAAGTGCCTGAAGGCAAGACAAGAAGCAACGGATGGAAACTCATCAAGGAGAGAAGCAACCTGGAACTAAGGAGAAACTTAGCTCTCTACATGGGGCTGCCCTTGAGGACCACTCGGAGGCTTCAACTGGTGCAGAATGCGGCCGCGCGAGTTGTGATGGGAGTTTCCCGATACTCCCGTGTAACACCTCTTCTCCGTGAGCTGCATTGGCTTCCGGTTGCCCTCCGGGTGAGATTCAAGGTGCTGGTAATGACCTATAAAGCCCTAAATGGCATGGGTCCGGATTATTTAAGGGAACACCTGCTGCCGGCATCAACTTCCCATCGTCCTGTGCGCTCCCACAGGGAGGGCCTTCTCAGGGTCCCACCAGTAAAAGATTGCCGGTGGGTTATTCCCAGGGGAAGGGCGTTCTCTGTGGGCGCGCCGGCCCTATGGAACCAACTTCCCACGGAAATCAGGACTGCCCCCGACCTTCGCTCATTTCGCCGGGACTTGAAAACCTGGTTCTTCCAGCTGTCTGGCCCAGACTGAGGGGTTTTGTTTTAATTTAATTTAATTTAATTGGGTTTTAGTATAACTTCAGGGACTGTAATTTAATCATAGTTTTAACTGGTTTTAATTTTGTATGCTATGTATTTTAATTTTCCCTGTAAACCGCCCTGAGTCCTACGGGAATAGGGCGGTATATAAATTTAAATAATAAATAAATAAATAAATACTTCCTGACAGTTGGAACAATTAACCAGTGGAACAGCTTACCATCAGAAATCGTGGGCGCTCCATCACTGGAGATTTTTAAACAGTCACCTGTCTTAGATGGCATAGGTTCTCCTGCTTGAGCAGGGGGCTGGACTAGAAAACCTCCAGGGTCCCTTCCAGCTCTATTCTATTCTAAACTAGGCAAGGATCAAAAGCCCTTGAGTGAGTTATAGTTGCGTTTTCGGTTCCCCGTTGTCCAGAACCTGAACTCCCACAGCACCGGCTTAACCTTTTCATGTCCCCAAACCGGTGGATCGTCACCTTCCCTTTGAGCCGAGTGTGCAGGACACAGACACTCCATCGGTGTTGGGCGAAAGGGTGTGGAAGTGGAGTTGTGTTTCAGGTTCAACCAAAAATAAACGGCACGCGCATTCCCAGCGCGTTAGTTAGCCTCCAAAATTAAAAACATAACCTTTTCCTAGCACTTGGCTAGCAGCAAAACCCAACAAGGTGATCTACAGCAGGAGTCCTCAACCTTGGCCAATTTAAGCCTTGTGGACTTCAACTCCCAGAATCCCTCAGCCAGCAAGCCATTCCACTGGCTAATTGTCCTCACTGTCAGGAAATTCCTCCTTAGTTCCAGGTTGCTTCTCTCCTTGATTAGTTTCTCTCTGTTGCTTCTTGCCTGACCTTCAGGTGCCTTGGAGAAGAGGTGGACCCCGTCTTCTTTGTGGGAGCCCCTCAAATGTTGGAAGACTATCATGTCAAATCTGGTCATTCTTTTCATTAAACTAGACATAGATAACAGTTAATAGAACAGATAACAGAATAACAGGGGACCTTGGAGGTCTTCTAGTCCAACCCCCTACTCGAACAGGAGACCCCTCTCCTATTTCATGCAATTGGCCATCCAACCTTTTCTTAAAACACCTCCAGGGATGGAGCATCCACAACTTCTGGAGGCAAGGAGTCCCACTGGTTAATTGTCCTCACTGTCAGGAAATTCCTCCTTAGTTCCAGGTTGCTTCTCTCACGGATGAGTTTCCCTTCATTGCTTCTTCTCCTGCCTTCGGGCGCTTTGGAGAAGAGGTGGACCCCCTTTTCTTTTGGGGCAGCCCCTCCAATATTGGAACTCCGCTATCCCGTCACCCCCTAGTCCTTCACTCTGTCAAACCAGACACGCCCAGTCCTTAATTCAGACTCATTTTGACCCTCCCTTCTCCTAGTGGGGTGACCCCGTGCAGTTGAAGACAGCGGGAATGCCCCACCACCGCACCATGAACCCCTGCCCGGTTTACGACAAGAACAACGACGTGATATTCCTCTTCTTCATCTGCGTGAAGACCGACGTTTCGGAACAACGTCAGCTCTGGAGGCGGAGCAACGCCGTCCGGCTGGGCTACATCACCAGCCACGACGGTAGCCGGACCTGGAGCGCCATGACCGATTTGACCGAGCAGCTGCTGGGTGACGCGGAGGCCAGCAGGTGGGCTACCTTCGCGGTGGGACCAGGCCACGGCCTGCAGCGGAGTTCGGGAGACCTAGTGGTCCCAGCCTACGCCTACTACGTCTACAAGTCGTGGTTTGGCTTCTCCTTCCCGTGGTGGGTCAAGCCCCATTGCTTCACTTTCTACAGCAGCGACGGTGGGCAGACGTGGCGTCGGAGCGAGCTCCTCAAACCCCTGAAGACCACAGAGTGCCAGCTGGCCGAGCTGACCTGCCAGGACAACAGGAAGGTGTTATATTGCAACGCCCGAAGTTTGCACAGATTCCGAGCTGTGGCCTACACTGTGGATGATGGACACCGCTTGATGGGTCATGCCCTCTGCACGCAGCTGAGCGAGCAGCCCCTGGGATGTCAAGGAAGCGTCGTGAGTTTCTACCCCTCGGATCGGGACCAAAAGGAGGAGCCAAGTGGCTCAAGGTCTCCGACGGACGCCTCTCCACCTTCAGCTTCAGCCAGGCGTTCCAAACACACATGGCTGATGTTCTCCCATCCCACCAGCAGGAAGAAACGGGAGGATCTGGGGATCTACCTGAATCCTTCTCCGATGGAGCCAAGCAGCTGGTTGTCCCCTTGGGTCCTCCATAAAGGGCCCAGTGGCTACTCGGACCTGGCCGTGTGTGAAGACGGGGAATCTCCTGTGTTTGCTTGCATATTTGAGCGTGGAGAGACCAAGGCATATGAGGAGATCGCGTTCTACATCTTCACTCAGGAGGAGCTCATGAAAAACATGATGCTCGTTAAGCCGCTGGCAACCTCGGCCAAACTTACCACCTCTAAAATGGCGGCTCCTGCTTACTCAGGGGAAATAAAGCTTTGAGAAAGATTAACTTACTGTGCTGGACCAGTATATAGTCATCTGGTCCATTATTTTTATTCATATATATATAGTAAAGTGCGTGCTAGTCGTTTCCAACTCTAGGGGCCGGTGCTCATCTCCGTTTCAAAGCCGAAGAGCCAGCGCTTGTCCGAGGACGTCTCCGTGGTCATGTGGCCGGCATGACTAGACGCCAAAGGCGCACGGAACGCTGTTACCTTCCCACCGTAGTGGTCCCTATTTTTCTACTTGCATTTTTACGTGCTTTCGAACTGCTAGGTTGGCAGAAGCTGGGACGCGTAACAGGCACTCACTCTGTTACATGGCAATTGGGATTCAACCTGCCAAACTGCCGACCTTCTGATTTTCCTGCGTAGAGTTGAAGGTGTAGGAGCAACGTTTCGACGGAATCCCATCCGTCATCCTCAGGCTGGTGGCTTCAGAGGAAGCTGAAGCCACCAGCCTGAGGATGACGGATGGGATTCCGTCGAAACGTTGCTCCTACACCTTCAACTCTACGCGGGAAAAAACCCGAATGACCAAAGATCCATATATATATATATATATATATATATATATATATATATATATATATATATATATATATATATATATATATATGTACACGGTGGTTCAGTGGGTTAGGACGCTGAGCTTGTCGATTAGAAGGTCAGCAGTTTGGCGGGAGACGTCCTCGGACAAGCGCTGGCTCTTCGGCTTTGAAACGGAGATGAGCATCGGCCCCTAGAGTCGGAAATGACTAGCACGCATGTGCGTATACATATATATATATATATATATATATATGTGTGTGTGTGTGTGTGTGTGTGTGTGTGTGTGTGTGTGTGTTAAGAATTTTGTCAAGGCTTTTTGACAAATATATATATCGCTTAGGAATTAAGAACTGTGTTAGAGCATTTAGCATTTAAAGTGTCAGTGCTGCAAACACTGACAGGTTTTACACTGACAATATAAGAGACAGCCTGTTACTTTAATTGCTTCATTTGGGGGGGAGGGAGGAAATCTACCCGGATGTTGTGAGAAGATTGGAAAAGTCCGCGTACAGAATGGGAAGTGAAACCTCATATGTAAAACTAATTGGATAATGTGATTTATGACGTGTAGATAAGGGCAGGGATTGTGTGTGTGTTATGATGGATTTGGGGGGAAGAGATTTCAGATTCTGGCATCCCTCCATGAGTGCTGATGTTCCGTTTCATTATTAAGACTTTTTAGATAAACAATGCTTGCATTTTGTTTGAAACTGTTATCTTTTATCAGAACCATGACATAAAGGGTTAAAAGCTGTATCCTTAAGAGAACTGTGTGTAATCTAGATATTGTAATTTTCATGAAATGAGATAAAGGAAATTTGGGTCACCTGAAAGTTAAATATTACGGATATTAAAGGCTAAACCGGAAATATGTAATTAAAAATTAAAACTAGGTAAAATTTAATAACAGGATATTGATTGTTTAATTGAGATTTATTAAGATGTGTATGAGCAAAAGAAATGTATAGCTGCGACAATGAAGTTTATATTAAGTTTTGATACAATTAGAAATCTGTTAGCCTAAATATGAAATATTTAATATTCAATATTATTTAATATTCAAAGTGTTTTGAATAAGAGTTAAATTAGATCACTAGACACATTAAATGGAATATTTAAAGACTAAATGTATTTTTAATTATGGTTAAAAAGAATAAGAAATTATGGAAATGAATATAGATTAGCTTAGGAGGAACATATATTTTAAGTACTATTTTACTTTCTGTGTTTCTTTATTCTCGCTCTTTTCCTTTTGTTTACTGTTTTTACCTATTCTTTAAGAAATGTAAAAGTGTTGAGATGGTTTATATGGGAAAAAATGGATTTAAATCTTTAAATGTAATTAGCTGTTGAGATGATCTTAACCAGTAAGAGTACTACACCATCCCATCTTATGCCCATAATTGCCAATTAGAGTCGTAAGTCAAGGACTGCCATCCTGCCATTTTCCATTTAAATGTTATCCCCTTTATGACTTGTGGACTTCAACTCCCAGAATTCCTCAGCCAGTGTGAGGGAAATATGACCCCTTTATGACTTCTGGACTTCAACTCCCAGAATACCTCAGTCAGCATTCCTGGCTGAGGAATTCTGGGAGTTAAAGTCCACAAGTCATAAAAGGGCCAGGTTTGAAGAGCCCTGGTTTAAGATATTGGAAATAAATGTTTGTTTGCGGGGTGATGTTTTGTTTGGCAGGATTTTGACTATTAAGCCAGGCATTCTTGCAAATTTTTGAATTAGAATTCTTTCTTGGCCAAGTATGAAGAGTTCCCTCTTAGTAAAATAAGAAAAGCATTGTAAAAGGTTACGGTCATGTCACCAACAAGTAAATTTAGTTAATAATTGTCGCCCTCTACGCTCAGGCAGTGACCCTTTGTGCAAAATTTCAAAAAACCGAAATAAACAGTAATGGAGAAAGGAGACATCTCGTCATGAGAAACCTTTCTGAATCTTAATTCCTTGTTCTTAGTTATCGGCTGTTCACATCAACTTTTTAAATTTAGACAAATTTATAGCTTATCTACAAGATGAGCTTGTCAACCTAAACTGGATAATGACAGTTACAAAGGATTTATGTCTTCCCTTGTTATCTATAAGAGTGCCTGCTTTTCATCTCCGGGACTTGGGTCTGTCTAAGCCAGGGGTAGGCAACCTTGGCTCTTTTATGACTCGTGGACTTCAACTCCCAGAATTCCTGAGTCAGCCATGTTGAGGGGAAAGGGAGAGGTTTCCAAGCTGAGCCATTCTGGCTCAGGAATTCTGGGAGTTGAAGTCCACGAGTCATGAAGGGGCATAGTTCCCCCATGCTGGCTCAGGAATTCTGGGAGTTGAAGGCCACGAGTCATGCAGGGGCCATAGTTCCCCCATGCTGGCTGAGGAATTCTGGGAGTTGAAGTCCACGAGTCATAAAAGAGCCAAGGTTGCCTACCCCTGGCTAGTCTAAATAAAAGAAGAAATAGGGGAGACATAATAGCAGTGTTCCAGTATTTGAGGGGCTACCACAAGGCAGAGGGGGCCAGGTTGTTCAACAAAGCACCAGAGGGCAGGATGAGAAACAATGGCTAGATTAGCTGACCAAAGAGAGAAGCAACCTGGAATTAAGGAGAAACTTCCTGACAGTGAGGACAATCAACCAATGGAACTCCTTGCCACCAGAAATCATGGGTACTCCATCACTGGAAGTTTTTAAGAAGAGACTGGACAATCCCCTGTCTGAGATGGTATAGGTCATCCTGCTTGAGCAGGGGGCTGGACTAGAAGACCTCCAAGGTCCCCTCCAGCTTTATTCTATGCTATGCTATGCTATGCTATGCTATGCTATGCTATGCTATGCTATGCTATGCTATGCTATGCTATGCTATGCTATGCTATGCTATGCTATGCTATGCTATGCTATGCGTGTAACAGAGTTCATGCTTCGGTTAAACATGGCTGCATTTTGGTTCATAGTTATACTTTAAAATACTAACTCTAGACTAGGGGTCTTCAAACTTGGCCCTTTTATGATGTGAACGCATGCCTGGCTGAGGAATCCTGGGAGTTGAAGTCCACAAGTCATAAAAGGGCCAAGTTTGAAGACCCCCTGCTCTAGCCAGTTGTTATAAAGAATAAACCTTACATAAAATGAATAATGTTATTCATAAGCTGTTATGCTATTCTACAATAGTGGGCACTATTCTAAAAGTATGCTTTAAGTCAGTATATATATATATATCCTCTCTATTCCTCTATCATATCTCCTTTCCTAAAAATACCTTAGCTAAGTGCCTCTATACGCCTATTGCTTTAGCAGAAATGAAAAACTGCACACCTTACAAGAGCTTGTACGTGGGAACGCTCAGCTTCTCTCTCCAGCCAAACAGGCAGCAAAACCAGGGTTCCTTTTTTGGGGATGGAACGTTGTGAGAATCTGTTTTAGACTTACAGCAGTTCCCGACTTAGCAGCCGTTCATTCAGTGACTGTTCAAAGTTATGACCGTTTCCCGCACTTACGACCCTCGCAGCCTCCTCAAGGTCACGTGATCAAAATTCGGAGGCTTGGCAACTGACTCGTACTTACGACGGTCGCTGTGTCCCAAGGTCGTACGATCATCTTGGGCGACCCAGCAAAGTTATTAAGTGAAGCCAGATTCACTTAACGACCGGGTTACTAGCTTGTCGACTGCAGTGATTCACTTAACGGCGGCAAGAAAAATCGTAAAATGGGGGGGTGGCCAAACTCACCAAAATGTCTCACTTAATAACAAGACGTGTTGGTCACAAGTCGAGGAGTCCCTGTCCCGGCTCAGCCCTGCAACCCCTCGAGTGACCGCTAGGGGGCCAAAGGCGAGCTTCCTCTTTCCGTTCCGACCCGTGTTCTCTCCGGCTTTCGCAAACCGCAGCGCCCTTTCCTCGGGCGCACCTGTGTCTGATGCAGCCCGTGCACACGTGCGGAATGCACCTGGCGAACCGCGCAGCAGCCCGCCATTAAAACCCATGCAATAGCAGAATTATTTATTTATTTATTTATTTATTTATTTATTTATTTATTTATTTTTATACCGCCCTTCTCCCGAAGGACTCAGGGCAATAAATATAAAAGCAGAATACAAAAGTTAAAAAACGATTAAATATTATGCCCAAGTTTAAAACAATAATTAATTAAAACATATTAAAACCCCAACCCTAACCCATCAGACCAGGTCAGATTGCTCAAATAAATAAGTTTTTAGATCGCGCCGGAAGGAGCGAAGGTCGGGGGCCGTCCGCAGCTCAACCGGCAAGCGGTTCCACAGGTCTGGCGCGCCCACAGAGAACGCCCTCCCTCTGGGGGCCACCAATCGGCATTCTTTGATCGGAGGCACCCTGAGGAGCGCACTGGACGGAGGGAAGTTGACGCCGGCCGCAGGTGTTGCCGTAGGTAATCCGGACCCATGCCACGTAGGGCTTTGTAAGTCATTACCAACACCTTGAATCTCACCCGGAGGACAACCGGCAGCCAATGCAGCTCGCGGAGCAAAGGTGTAACATGGGAGTATCGAGGAAAACCCCAGCACAACTCGCGCGGCTGCATTCTGCACCAGTTGGAGCCTCCGAGTGGACTTCAAGGGCAGCCCCATGTAGAGAGCATTACAGTAGTCCAGACGAGAGGTCACGAGCGCATGAGTGACCGTACGCAAGGCATCCCGGTCCAGATAGGGTCGCAACTGGCGCACCAGGCAAACCTGGGCAAAGGCCCGCCCCCTAGTCACAGCTCCAGTATGCTCTTCTAAAGAGAGCTGTGAATCTAGGACAGGGGTAGGCAACCTCGGCTCTTTTATGACTCACGGACTTCAACTCCCAGAATTCCTGAGCCAGCCAAGCTGGCTCAGGAATTCTGGGAGTTGAAGTCCATGAGTCATAAAAGGGCCGAGTTTGAAGGACCCCCCCAAGTTGCGCGCCCTATAGATGACCTGCTTGTTGCATAAGAGCAGGGGTCTTCAAACTCGGCCCTTTTATGACTTGTGGACTTCAACTCCCAGAATTCCTCAGCCAGCAAAGCTGGCTGAGGAATTCTGGGAGTTGAAGTCCACAAGTCATAAAAGGGCCAAGTTTGAAGACCCCTGCATAAGAGCTTCATCAGACTCCCGCAGTTTTGCTGCACGGCTTCTGCGGCAAATCCGGACGTCCGGATTTCTGCCCCTGCGCCCCCCCCCCATCTACACGGCCATCCTCGCCCCCCCCCCTCCCCGCCTTTTCCTGTTTTTCAACCTCAAGGCGTTTGGCGATGCGCTGCGAGGTGGAGCCCGGCGCCCGCGGGCGCCCGGGCAACCGCCCTTCCTCCGTCTCCCCGTGACTCTGCGGCGCCTGGGCCCGGGAGGTGGCGCTCCGCAGGAGCCCCATCTCGATCGGGTGGAGCTGGGTTGCCGGAGGAGGAGCCGCGGAGCGGAGAAGGAGACGGAAGAGGAGAGCCGGGAGTTCCGGGCTTGGCGATCCTCACTCAGAGCGCTTGCAGCGGCGGCCGCAGATGCGCAAATCTGTGAGCGGGGGAGGGGGGAAATCCCCGGGGGAGAGAGGAAGGGCAATCCTGGGGGAGGGGGAAGAAGAAGCTCAGGGGGAGGGGGAACCCTGGGGGGGGGAGAAGGGGAGCTCAGGGGGAGGGGGAATGAAGGGGAAGGGGGAGTAAAAGGGGGGGAATCCTGGGGAAGGAAGTTCAGGGGGAAGGGGATTCCTGGGGAGAGACAGGGGGGAGGGGAGCCTGGGGGAGGGGGAGGGAGAGTCCTGGGAAGGGGGAATCCTGGGGAGGGACAGAGGGAACCCCAGGGGAGGGGAGGACAAATCCTGGGGGAGAGGAAGTCCTGGGGGAGGGGGAATCCTGGGGGGGGGGAAAGAGGGAATTCAGGGGGAGGGGGAATCCTGGGGGGGAAGGGGAGCTCAGGGGGAGGGGGAATGAAGGGGAAGGGGGAGTTCAAGGGGGGGAATCCTGGGGAAGGAAGTTTGGGGGAGGGGGATTCCTAGGGAGAGGGGGAGGGGAGGGGAGCCTGGGGGAGGGGGAGGGAGAGTCCTGGGAAGGGGGAATCCTGGGGAGGGACAGAGGGAACCCCAGGGGAGGGGAGGACAAATCCTGGGGGAGAGGAAGTCCTGGGGGAGGGGGAATCCTGGGGGGGGAGAAGAGGGAATTCAGGGGGAGGGGGAATCCTGGGGGGGGATGGGGAGCTCAGGGGGAGGGGGAATGAAGGGGAAGGGGGAGTAAAAGGGGGGGGAATCCTGGGGAAGGAAGTTCAGGGGGAGGGGGATTCCTGGGGAGAGACAGAGGGGAGGGGGGAGAGGAGGGGAGCCTGGGGGAGGGGGAGGGAGAGTCCTGGGAAGGGGGAATCCTGGGGAGGGACAGAGGGAACCCCAGGGGAGGGGAGGAGAAATCCTGGGGGAGAGGAAGTCCTGAGGGAGAGGGGAGGGCAATCCTGGGGGAGGGAGAAAGGAGAAACCTGGGGGCGGGGCTGTAGAAGGAATCCAGGGGGAAATGAAATTCTGGGGAAGGGGAGAAACTAGAGGGATGGGGAATCCTCGGGGAGGGGTAGAAAACGCCAGCTCCTCTGCATCCTGAAGGGGGGGGTGCGGACATGACCCCCAACTGCAGAAGGCTGCTTTGCCCTCCTTCCATGGGGCAGAGGGGGCTGCTTCCTCTCTTTCCCCCCCCCTCCCCATGGTGCAATGGGCAGGAAGGGGTGCAAGGAACAATCCTGTTGAAGGAAAAGTCTTCATCAGGGTTCAGTCCAAGCCGGGAATAAACAAAATGGCGACTGCTTTAGAAAGAAGGTTGCAGTTTATTGAAGAGGAGAGCCGGACAGGGAGATGGCTCTGGAAGAAAACGAGAGAGTGAGCACATGTAGGGAGTGGGTTTTTATACCCTCTGGGGCTTTTCTGTTAGGAATTGTTCCTGTGGCATGAACTTTGACCCGAGTCTGAGTGTGCCTTTCTGGTATTCTGATGGTGGTGGGTTAATCCTATTATGTCAGTCCTGCTCCGCTGGGGCTGGGGCTGAATGAGTGTTGGATATTTTTTGGCGCGAGGGATTGTTGATTCTAGGGATCTTTCTTCCTAATCCCAGCTTCCTGACTCCAGTCTTTCTGACAAGATTGGAGACCAACTCTGCACCAAGTGGAAGATCAAACAGATTCCTGACAAACCTAGCAGACAACTTTCTCTCCCAAAAAGTAGAGAAGGGAACTAGGGGATTAGCCATATTGGATTTAATTCTCACTAACAGCGTTCCGTGCGCCTTTGGCGTCTAGTCATGCCGGCCACATGACCACGGAGATGTCCTCGGACAAGCGCTGGCTCTTCGGCTATGAAACGGAGATGAGCACCGGCCCCTAGAGTCGGAAACGACTAGCACACATGTGCGGGGGAACCTTTACCTTTACCTTTAACAGAGATGAAATGATAGAAGGTGTCGAAGCCACAGGAACCTTGGGGGGAAGTGATCATGCAATATTGGAATTCAACATTCTGCAGGCACAAGCAATAGAACACAGCCAAACTAGAGTCTTGGACTTTAAAAGAGCTAATTTCAATAAACTTAGAGAGACCTTGAGAAGAATTCCATGGATGAGAATCCTAAAGGGGAAAACAACTCAAGAAGCTTGGGAAATTTTGAAAAGTGAGATAATAAAGGCCCAGTCTAGCACAATACCAACAAAGAAGAAAAATAACAGCTCTCAAAAGAAACCAGCATGGCTGCATAAAGAACTCTCTGATAAATTGAAAGATAAAAAGGACAAGTATAAGAATTGGAAAGAGGGGCACATAACTAAGGCAGAATATCAGCAAATAGCCCGTGCCTGCAAAGATGAAGTGAGGGAAGCTAAGGCTCAAAATGAACTAAGGCTTGCGACCAAAGTCAAAAATAACAAAAAATGCTTCTTTCAACATATAAAAAACAAGAAAAAAGTTAAGGAAATGATTGGTCCATTAGTGGGGGAAAGTGGCAAGAAGGTGACAAGCAATAGGGAGAAAGCAGAACTATTTAATTTGTTTTTTGCATCTGTCTTTACACAAAGGGAAAAAACAGTCCAACCTACCAAAACCAGTGCCATAAAAAACAGAATAGAAACGCAAGTTAAGATAGGCAAGAAATGGTAAGTGAGCACCTGTCCAGCCTAGACGAGTTCAAATCACCAGGGCCAGATGGATTACACCCCAAGGTTCTCAAGGAACTGGCCGACGTGATCTCACAACCACTGAACTATATTTTTCAAAGATCCTGGAGCACTGGGGAACTACCAGAGGACTGGAAGAGAGCTGATGTAGTTCCCATCTTCAAAAAAGGGGAAAAAATGGATCCAGGAAACTACAGACCTATCAGCCTGACCTCAATACCTGGGAAGATTCTGGAAAAGATAATCAAACAACAAATCAGCGAACACCTTGATGCGAACAAAGTTATCGCTAAAAGCCAACATGCGTTTGTCAAAAACGGATCATGCCAGACAAATCTTATTACATTCTTTGACCAAGTGACAAAACTAGTGGACCAGAGGAATGCTGTAGATATAATTTACTTGGATTTCAGTAAGGCATTTGATAAAGTAGATCACAACCTACTACTTGATAAGATAGAAAAATGTGGGTTAGATAGCATCACCACCAGATGGATTCGTAGCTGGCTGACAGGCCGTACTCAGCGTGTGGTCCTCAATGGAACCGCATCTACATGGAAGGAAGTGTGTAGTGGGGTGCCCCAGGGCTATGTTCTGGGCCCAGTGCTCTTCAACATCTTCATCAACGATTTGGATGAGGGGATAGATGGGGAACTCATCAAATTTGCAGACGACACCAAGCCTGCAGGAATAGCCAATACTGCAGAAAATAGGCTTAAAATACAGGAGGATCTGGACAGACTCGAACACTGGGCGCTATCTAACAAAATGAAATTCAATGGTGAAAAAAGTAAGGTTCTACATTTAGGCAGGAAAAATCAAATGCACAGGTATAGTATAGGTGGTACCTTGCTTGATAGTAGTAACTGTGAGAGGGATCTCGGAGTCCTAGTGGACAATCACTTCAATATGAGCCAGCCGTGTGTTGCAGCTGCCAAAAAAGCCAACACAGTGCTAGGCTGCATTAACAGAGGGATAGAATCAAGATCACGTGAAGTACTAATACCACTTTACAATGCCTTGGTAAGGCCACACCTGGAATACTGCATCCAGTTTTGGTCACCACGATGCAAAAAAGATGTCGAGACTCTAGAAAGGGTACAGAGAAGAGCAACAAAGATGATTGGGGGACTGGAGGCTAAAACATATCGGGAACGGTTGCTGGAATTGGGTATGTGTAGTTTAATGAAGAGAAGGGTGAGGGGTGACAGGATAGCAGCCTTCCAGTATCTCAGGGGCTGCCCCAAAGAAGAGGGAGTCAAGCTATTCTCCAAAGCGCCTGAAGGCAGGACAAGAAGCAACGGATGGAAACTCATCAAGGAGAGAAGCAACCTGGAACTAAGGAGAAACTTCCTGACAGTTAGAACAATTAACCAGTGGAACTACCTGCCTCCAGAAGTGGTGAATGCTCCAACACTGGAGGTTTTTAAGAAGAGACTGGACAGCCATTTGCTTGAAATGGTATAAGGTTTCCTGCCTGAGCAGGGGGTTGGACTAGATGACCTCCAAGGTCCCTTCCAACCTCTTCTTCTTCTTCTTCTTCTTCTTCTTCTTCTTCTTCTTCTTCTTATTATTATTATTATTATTATTATTATTATTATTATTATTATTATTATTATTATTATTATTATTATTATTAAAGATGATCACATCTGCATTTTTGCAGACTTGGTTTCTGTTTGGGACAGAGAGACTTTGGGGTGGGGTTGGTTTCTGCTTTTAAAATCCTTTAGGGAAATATATTCTGCCTTTTAAATATTTCCAAAAATATTTCTGCTGGCTTAGGAATTCTGGGAGTTGAAGTCCACCAGTCATGAAGGGGCCAAAGTTTCCCCCATGCTGGCTCAGGAATTCTGGGAGTTGAAGTCCACCAGTCATGAAGAGGCCAATGTTTCTCCCATGCTGGCTCAGGAATTCGGGGAGTTGAAGTCCATGAGTCATAAAAGAGCTAAGGTTGCCTACCCCTGGCTTAGATTCAAAATCCCTAGGGCTGGCGTCTTCAAACTTGGCCCTTTTATGACTTGTGGGATTCAATTCCCAGAATTCCTCAGCCAGGCACGCCTTTCGGGTCCCATCATTCACGGCCCCTCCCCATCTTTCTCTTCCCCCACCATCACCACAGAAAGGGGACCCCCCCCAAATACTTTCCATCCTGAAACAGCCCAATGGAAAAAGGAAGCCGGGCTGGGGGGGGGAAGGAAGCAACTGTTTTTCTGATTAAGGCATTTGAACTGAAATGAACTTCAGAGTTGTGTTGGGAGTTTCCCGATACTCCCATGTTACACCCCTGCTCCGCGAGCTGCATTGGCTCCCAGTTGTCTTCCGTGTGAGATTCAAGGTGCTGGTAATGACCTACAAAGCCCTTCATGGCATGGGTCCAGAGTACCTTAGGGAGCACCTGCGGCCGGCATCAACGTCCCTCCGCCCAGTGCGCTCCCACAGAGAGGGCCTCCTCCGGGTGCCACCGGTCAAAGAATGTCGACTGGTGACCCCCAGGGGGAGGGCGTTCTCTGTGGGCGCGCCGAATTTATGGAACCATCTTCCGGTTGAGCTCCGGATGGCGCCCGACTTTCGCTCCTTCTGGCGCGATCTAAAGACCTACTTGTTCGAACAAGCCGGCCTGGCCTGATGGGTGATGGGTTTGGGTTTTATTGCTTTTTATGTATTTTAACTTATTGTTATAGTTCTTGGGCATCTTGTTTAATCTCTTTTAATTTTTGTATTCTTGTCTTTTAACATGTATTGCCCTGTTCACCGCCCTGAGTCCTTCGGGAGAAGGGCGGTATACAAATAAAATTATTATTATTATTATTATTATTATTATTATTATTATTATTATTATTATTATTATTATTATTATTATTATTATTATTATTCAGTAACATCAAGAAAAATTAAAAGACACCTGTTTCTCAACCTTGTCAATTTGGACGATGTTGGGCGGATTTCAACTCCCAGAATTACTTGGCTGGCTGGGGAATTCTGGGAGTTGAAGTCCATCGAAAAAAAAGAGGCTAAGGATGGGGAACGTTGATCATTCTAAACCAGGGCTCTTCAAACTTGGCCCTTTTATGACTTGTGGACTTCAACTCCCAGAATTCCTCAGCCAGCCAAGTCCACAAGTCATAAAAGGGCCAAGTTTGAAGAGCCCTGTTCTAAACCATATTGCTCCGCCTCAGGAACTTGAAGATGGATGGTCTTCAACTCCCAGAATTCTCCTGGCTGGCTGAGGAATTCTGGGAGTTGAAGTCCACTTATCTTAACTTTCTCGACGGGGCATTCAAAGAAGCTGGAAATTCTATTGCTGGAGATTAGAAACGACTATTTGGCGTCTCTTTTTTTTCCCCTGCTGGAATTTTCCCGTCTCCAGTAAAAATGGCTGAGACTTTGGGGGTCTCTGAGAAAGTGACCCTCTTCCGCCAGAAAAACGGGGTCACTTACCGTGTCCCGGCTCTGCTCTACCTGCCCTCGGAGTCCACCTTCCTGGCCTTTGCGGAGGAGCGCTCCTCGCCCTGGGACCAAGATGCCAAGTCCTTGGTGATGCGACGCGGACGCAAAGAGGGCTTGTCCGTCAAGGTAACCCCAGAATCCAACATTAGCTTTTGCCTCTGGTTGTTTCACCTTCCACCTTTCAGGTGGATTCAGAAGCGCCCCACGCGTTCTCTTTCCACCCCATGTCGTGGTAGTACAGCCAGTCTTCGACTTACGACTGTAATTGGGCCCAGCATACCCGGTTGCTAAGCGAGATAATTGTTCAATGAGTCTTGCCCCATTTTACGACCTTCCTTGCCACCGTGGTTCAGTAATCTGGCTTCCCCCATCGACTTTGCTTCTCTGAAAGTTGCAAATGGGGGGAATCACATGAGCCTAGGAAACTGTGACGGATGTAAATGCAGGTCAGTGGCCCAGGGTTTGATCACGTGACCATGGGGATGCTACAGTAAGGGTGAACCATGTCACAAGTCCCCTTTTTGACCGCCGTTGTAGCTTCAAACGGCCGCTAAACAAAGCATTGTAAGTTGAGGACTACCCGTATGGCTGCATTCACAAAACCACCAAGGAACATCCGGGGTTGCTACCTTATTGCAGCATACTAGGTTTGGTTGGCATCAAACTCAGTTTATTTCAGTGCATTCCAAGTTACAACGGCACTGGAAAAAGAGTCTTGGGACCGCGTTTCCCACTTATGACCGTTGCAGCATCCCCGTGGTCACGTGATCAAAATTCGGATGCTTGGCAAGTGGTTCATACTTACGACGGTTGCAGTGTCCCCGGTGTGTGTGTGTATGTCGTGTGATCCCCTTCGGACAAGCAAAGTCAACGAGGGAAGCCAGTTTCACCTCAAACGTGCTACTAACTTAACAACTGTGGCAAGGCAGGTCGTAAAACGGGGAGAGAGCTCGCTTCACAAATTTCTTGACTTAGCAACAGAAACGGGCTCCGTTGTGGTCGTAAGACGAGGATTCCTGTGCCTCATGCATGAATTAGAACGCCGTGGCTTGCTGCCTCACTGGGCTTAAAACAAAACATGGTTTAGTGCAAGAGAGCTGAAACAGGTCCCAAGTCTTGGCTTTGCCAAAAGAAGCCGACGTGATTATCCAGGATCCGGTGGATTTCTTCATATCTGACCATTTTGTATCTTCTCTCTAGTGGGGTCCCCAAGAATGTCTCACCATGGCCACATTGCCAAAATGCCGCACCATGAGCCCCTGCCCCGTGTACGAGGCCAAGGATGCCACCGTTTTCCTGTTCTTCATTTGTGTGCTTGACCATATCACGAACGAAGACCAGATCAGGAGGAGCAAAAACGCGGCCAGGCTGGCCTACATCTTCAGCAAAGATGGCGGACGCACCTGGAGCCCAACGATGGACATAACCGAACAGGTGATCGGAGAGGATGTGCGCAACTGGGCCACGTTTGCTGTGGGACCGGGCCACGGGGTGCAGCTGAGCTCCAGGCGGCTAATGGTCCCAGCCTACGCTTGCTACATCCACACACGTTGGTTTGGACACCCGCTGTACTGTGGCACCAAACCGCACCCCTTCGCCTTCTACAGCGACGACGGTGGGAGGACGTGGCTGAAGGGCCAGCTTCTCCAAAAACCGCTGCCGGCCTCGGAGTGCCAAATGGCGGAGCTGGTGGACCAGAACAACAGCCCGGTGTTATACTGTAACGCCCGTGGCGGTGACGGATACCGAGTGGAGGCCTTCAGCAGAGACGGTGGAATCCGCTTTGAAGCCCCCTTCCAATCTCAGAAGCTGGAGGAACCTCCTAAAGGATGCCAAGGCAGCGTGGTGAGCTTTCCTTCACCACAACTGGGTTCTCCCTTGGCCTCCTCAAAGACCTCCGAATCATGGTTGATCTTCTCCCAGCCCACCAACCGAAAGAAGCGTGTGGATCTGGGCGTCTACTTGAACCCCTGTCCGTTGGAGGAGAATTCCTGGAAGACTCCATGGATCTTGAACACAGGACCCAGTGGCTACTCAGACATGGCTGTTTGCACCGGGGAAAATCCCCTCTTCTTTGGCTGTTTGTTCGAATGTGGAAAGTCGACGTCCTACGAAGAGATCGCCTTCCGATTGTTCAGTGGCGCAAAACTCTTGAAAACTCAGGACGCAAGCTGTGAGGAAAAGGATTACCGTATTTTCCGGCGTAGAAGACAACTTTTTAACCCATGAAAATCATCTCAAAAGTTGGGGGGTCGTCTTATACACCCAGTCGTCTTATACGCCGGAAAATCAGCGAGCCCGGGAAGGCACGCCCTCCCCTCTCACTGTGGAGGAAGCAGGGCAGGCTGGCGTCTGGCGGGAGCCGGCAGGGCTGTCCTGCGCACGCGCGCGCTCCCTGGCTGTTCCCCGCCAGACGCCAGCCTGCCCTGCTTCCTCCACAGTGAGAGGGGAGGGCGTGCCTTCCCGGGCTCGCTGATTTTCCGGTGTATAAGACGAAAAATCTTGAAAATCATCTCAAAAGTTGGGGGGTCGTCTTATACGCCCAGTCGTCTTATACGCCGGAAAATAGGGTAACTCCCTATACAAGCCAGGCCCACATCTCTGGAGCCCATCAGCACCAGAGGAGGATTAAATCACAGACTTTTTATACATATCTTTTATGAAAGAAATTTTTAACAAAGTTAAAACACATAACAGGAACTAACCAGAAAGGAAACTAAAGAAAAATAGTAAATAGTGACAAAAAAGAAATTTTTAACAGAGTTAAAAAAACATCATAGGAACTAACCACGGGGGTGTGGCGGTGGTTATACGGGAGACCTTATACCCGCGGGAGGCCACTGTCGTACAGATTGGCGGGAGTGAGTCCCTCCTCCTGAGGTGTGGCTCTGGGGCTCAATTGGGCTTGTTGCTGACATACCTGGCGCCCAGCTGTGTTGCAACGGCCCTGCCCGGGCTTCTCGACACCCTTTCAGAGTTGGTGGTTGAATTTCCCAGACTTATCGTTCTGGGCAATTTCAACCTTCCCTGGGCGGGTCGTCAGAGTTAGCTCGGGAGTTCATGGCCTCCATGACAGCCATGGACCTGACCCAAATAATTCAGGGTCCGACCCATGGAGGGGGTCACACTCTCGACCTGGTTTTTCTATCTGGGCGGTGGTTTGATGATCTGGGAGGGGGTTCGCCAACTACTGTCCCCCTGTCATGGTCCGATCATCACCTCCTGCGGTTGGTCTTCCGATACGCTACCCCTCGCTGCTGGGCTGCGGAACCGACCAGGTGGTTCCGCCCCAGGCGCCCAATGGATCCAGAACGGTTCCAGACGGCGCTTGGGTCTATACCTATCTCCCTCACTCACAGCCCAGCCGATGCCTTGGTGGAAGCCTGGGAGAGGGCTGCCACCGAGGCACTCGACCATGTTGTACCCTTGCGACCCCTGACCCGGCGCAGATCCCGATGGGCTCCATGGCTTTCTGTGGAGCTCCGGGAGATGAAGCGTCGGAGACGGAGTCTGGAGAGCTGTTGGAGATCCAGCCGGTCTGAATCTGACCGATTGCGACTAAGATCTTTTACTAGGTCTTACCTCGCGGCGATGAGGACGGCGAAGTCTAATTACTTCGCTGCCCTCATTGCGTCCGCAGATAATCGCCCGGCCGCCCTGTTTAGGGTAACTCGCTCCCTCCTTAATCAGGAGGTGAGGGAGGAGCCCTTACAGGAGTGGGCCGAGGAGTTTAGTCAGCATCTGGTGGACAAAATTGCTCAGATTCGGGCCGGTTTGGACTTTGACTGGGCAGAGTCTGATGTGGAGGAATCAAGCGGTCTTGAGAGCAGTATTATCTGGACTGAATTCGATCCTGTGACTCCCGAGGAGGTGGACAGGATTATGGGGAGGCTGAGCTCTACCACCTGTTTATTGGACCCGTGCCCCTCCTGGCTGGTTTATTCAGCTCTGGAGGAGACACGAGGCTGGTTCCAGGCAGTGATATCTGCTTCTTTGAGGGAGGGTGTTTTCCCGCCGCCTTGAAGGAGGCGGTGGTGAGACCCCTCCTCAAGAAGCCTGCCTTGGACCCAGCTGTGTTAAATAACTTTCGTCCAGTCTCCAACCTTCGCTTTCTTGCGAAGGTTGTTGAGAGCGTGGTGGCGCATCAGCTCCCTCTGGTTCTGGATGAAGCGGATTATCTAGACCCATACCAATTGGGCTTCAGGCCCGGGTACAGCACGGAGACGACATTGGTCGCGCTGATGATTGATCTCTGGAGGGCCCGGGACAGGGGATATTCCTCTGTCCTAGTCCTATTAGACCTCTCAGCGGCTTTCGATACCATCGACCATGGTATCCTACTGGGACGTCTCAAGGGGTTGGGAGTGGGGGGCACTGTTTTACGGTGGTTCTCCTCCTATCTCCTGGGCCGGTCGCAGTCGGTGTTGATGGGAGGGCAGAGGTCCGCCCCGAGGCCTCTCGTTTGTGGAGTTCCTCAGGGGTCGGTCCTCTCTCCCCTCTTGTTCAACATCTATATGAAGCCGCTGGGTGAGCTCATTCGTGGTTTCGGGGTGGGGTATCATCCTTACGCTGATGATACCCAGCTTTTTCTTTCCACCCCGAACCAACTCAGTGATGCCCTCGACGTGATGTCCCATTGCCTGGAGGCGGTTCGGGTTTGCATGGGGAGAAACAGGCTTCGCCTCAATCCTGCCAAGACTGAGTGGCTGTGCATACTGGCATCTCGAGTGAACCATTTTTCTCCATCATTACCGATGGGGGGTGAGGTGTTACCCCCCCCCCGTTGATAGGGCTCGCAACTTGGGCGTCCTCCTGGATTCAGGGCTCAATTTTGAAGATCACATAGGAGCCGTGACCAGGGGGGCTTTCGCCCAGGTTCACCTGGTGCGCCAGTTACGGCCCTATCTGGACCGAGATGCCCTACGCACAGTCACTCATGCGCTCGTAACCTCCCGGTTAGACTACTGCAACGGTCTCTACATGGAGCTGCCCTTGAGGACCACTCGGAGGCTTCAGCTGGTGCAAATGCAGCCGCGCGAGTAGTAATGGGGGTTTCCCGATACTCCCATGTAACACCTCTACTCCGCGAGCTGCATTGGCTTCCGGTTGCCCTCCGGGTGAGATTCAAGGTGCTGGTGATGACCTATAAAGCCCTAAATGGCATGGGTCCGGATTATCTCAGGGAGCACCTGCTGCCAGCATCAGCCTCCCATCGTCCTGTGCGCGCCCACAGGGAGGGCCTCCTTAGGGTTCCGCCGGTTAGGGAATGCCGGCGGGTGATTCCAAGGGGGAGAGCATTCTCTGTGGGCATGCCCGCCCTTTGGAACGAACTGCCGATGGAACTTCGGACTGCCCCGGACCTTCGCTCGTTTCGCCGGGACCTAAAAACCTGGTTGTTTGAACTGTCTGGCCTGGACTGAGGGGTTTTAAATTAAATTAATTTTAAATTTAAATTTTAACTTTGTCTTAATCCTGTGGGCTAGTATTAATTTAATTCTATTTTATTTTTCCTTTTTTTTTGTATTGTTTTAACTTGCCCTGTGAACCGCCCTGAGTCCTTCAGGAATAGGGCGGTATATAAAATCAATTAATATTAATAATAATAATAATAATAATAATAATAATAATAATAATAACAACAACAACAACAATAACAAGAACAACAATAATAATAATAATAATAATAGTAATAATAATAATGATGATGATAATAATAATAATAATAATAATAATAATAATAATAATAATAATAATAATAATAACAACCAGAAAGGAAACTAAAGTCAATAAAGAAAAATAGTAAATAGTGAAAAAAGAAAACGTGACAAAATAAAAGAATTATATAAAATATAATCTGATCTTCTTGACAGTGGTTATAGATGCTTGTATATTTTCCGCCAGGGAATTGCGCAGCTGGTGTTCAAATGATACACACACACACACACACACTCTGCAAGCTAGATAAGTCAGGCAAACAGGAGCATCATGAAGAAATCAACACATTAGGAAAATCATGAGGTCAATCACATTTCCGTCGGTAAGCAAGACAGTTGCTAAGTGAGTTTTGACCCATTGTACAACCTTTCTTGATACAGTTGTTAAGTGAGTCGCACGGTGAGCTAAGAGAATCTGCCTTCACCACGAACTTTGCTTGTCACGGGTTTCCTGCCTTTGCTTGTCACGGGGTTGGACTAGATGACCTCCAAGGTCCCTTCCCACTTTATTATTATTATTATTATTATCATATTGAAGCAGGTTCTGACCTTCTTGACAGTGGTTATAGATACAGGTATATTTTGCCCTCTCCCTCTAAAATTACATCATAATCTACTTTTTTTCCATAACCTACTCATTTGCTCAGTCTTCTAATTAATACACTTAGTCTAAGTTTAATTTTTTTTCCTTCTTTTTTTCAGCAAAATGTCCATAAGAGATTTGCAATCACTGACAAATGTAGTTCTTGATCTTTCTCTGAATCAGTTTTTCCACCTCTGCTTGTTCTGTCATCAGCCGTTCCTGAAAATTTCAGAGTTGTTTCCATTTTTGCACACATTAATAACCTCAGATGAATAATCATATTAAAATGACTAATTAATATGTTCCATGACTTTTTTCGCATCCCCTAGCCCCAGCAAGAAAACGATCGGATTTCGATTGAATGTTGCTCTTTAAAAACTCTTTGCATTTATAAAGTAATAAAGATGCCATGAAGAAAATCTAATAAATAAATATGTCTTTGAACCTAGAAATTTCTGGCCTTTTTTTTACAAATCCACCAAGCATATAACAAAATGATTGTTAATATCGTCCATATTTCCCGACATAATTTTGAAGAGCCTTTATACATTCTAGACAATTTTTCTGGAATCACAGACCAGCGGTATATCATTTTTTTTAAATTCCCCTTTTAGGTTATAACATCAAGTAAAATGGGAATTGTTTTTTTTAATCTACCTAAAATAAAGCACACATTCTACTCCCTGGAACAGAGACCAAACCCCATCTATTTAAGCAAAACCCTAGAAAGCAGGAGACGGAGAGTTCTAGTCCCGCCTTAGCCATGAAAACCAGCTGGGTGACTCTGAACCAATCTCCAGGAGACAGGGAATTCTAGTTCTACCTTAGGCATGAAAGTGGGGTGGGAATGACATTTTTTTTTAATTCCATTTATATCCCGCCCTTCTCCGAAGACTCAGGGCGGCTTACAAGCTTAGCAGTAGCCTTCATTCTATGTATATGCCTGCTTATTAGGGCTTTCACACACACCCCCCCAAGCGGCATTATTACAAAGTCAGCTTAACTGCCCCCAACAATCTGGGTCCTCATTTTACCTACCTGGGAAGGATGGAAGGCTGAGTCAACCTTGAGCCTGGTGGGACTCGAACCTGCACTAATTGCAGGCAGCTGGTGTTACTTAAGGAGGCATCAGCCCACTGCTCCACCAAGGCTATATAGGTGTATACTACAGGCCACCCAACCAAGGAGAAGAAATATAGGTGCAGAATTGTGGAATTTCCCCCCTACACTGGAAATTAATTTCTAGTATTATCCACTTATCAAAGCAACACTTTCTTAGAAGCAAATATTAGTAACGAAGTTTACAGAAACAACACAATAGCAGGAAAACTTGCGTAGGGTGCTAAGAAATCTAATCCTGCTTTAGCCGGGAAAGCTGGCTGGATAATTTGGGGCCGATCACCAGGAGACGGTGAATTCTAGTCCCGCCTTAGGCACAAAAGAAGAATTGGTGACTTTGGGCGAATCACTAAGAGACTTTAGGCAAAAAAGTTGAATGGGTAACTTTGGGCCAATCACCAGGAGATGGAGAGTTCTAGTCCCGCCTTAGGCATGAAAGACGACTGGGGGACTAGTCCATCCTTCTGAGCCCAGCCCATCTCACAGGGTTGTTGTTGTGAGGAAAATAGGAGGAACGTGTGTTGGATATATTTGCTGCCTTGGGTTATTTCTAAAAATCAATGGTTAGAGCAGGGGTCTCCAAACTTGGCCCTTTTATGACTTGTGGACTTCAACACCCAGAATTCGTGTCTGGCTGAGGAATTCTGGGAGTTGAAGTCCACGAGTCACAAAAGGGCCAAGTTTGAAGACCCCCCGGGTTAGAGTGCTAGGCACCTGAAAGCAGGACAAGAAGCAACGGATGGAAACTAGTCAAGGAGAGAAGCAACCTAGAACTAAGGAGAAACTTCCTGACAGTTAGAACAATTAACCAGTGGAACTACCTGCCTCCAGAAGTTGTGGGTTCTCCAACACTGGAAGTTTTTAAGAAGAGACCGGACAGCCATTTGTCTGAAATGTTATAGGGTTTCCTGCCTTAGCAGGGGGTTGGACTAGATGACCTCCAAGGTCCCTTCCAACTTATTATTATTATTACGTTTACGTTTTATTTAATTTGTATACCGCCCTTCTCCCTAGGGACTCAGGGCGGTTCACAGGGCATATATAAATAACAATACAATACAATACAAAAGTTAAAAAAAGATTAAATCAGTGCCCAGTTAAAAACAATAATACTATTCTAAAACAACAATTTAAAACCCAAATCCCCCGTCAGGCCAGACCAGCTAATTCAAATAAATGGGTCTTCAGGCCACGACGGAAAGTTCGGAGGTCTGATGCCATCCGGAGCTCCACCGGCAGTTGGTTCCACAGAGCCGGGGCACCCACAGAGAAGGCTCTCCCCCTGGGGGCCGCCAGTCGGCATTCCCTGACCGGAGGCACCCTGAGGAGGCCCTCTCTGTGGGAACGCACAGGGCGGAGGGGAGTTGACGCCGGCAGCAGGTGGTCCCCGAGGTAACCCGGACCCATGCCATGTAGGGACTTAAAGATCATAACCAAGACCTTGAACCTCACCCGGAAGACAACTGGTAACCAATGCAGCTCGCGGAGCAAAGGTGTAACATGGGAGTACCGGGAAACTCCCAAGACAACTCTCGCGGCCGCATTCTGTACCAGTTGGAGCCTCCGAGTGGTCTTCAAGGGAAGCCCCATGTAGAGAGCATTACAGTAGTCAAGGCGAGAGGTCACGAGCGCATGAGTGACCGTGCACAGGGCATCCCGGTCCAGATAGGGCCGCAACTGGCGCACCAGGCGAACCTGGGCGAAAGCCCCCCTAGTCACGGCCACCACATGATCTTCCAGGGTAAGCCGTGAATCTAGGAGGACTCCCAAGTTGCGAGCCCTATCCACGGGGGGTAAGAGCTTATTATCATTATTATTATTATTATTATTATTATTATTATTATTATTATTATTATTATTATTATTATTTAGGGATGAGGAATTCAATTTGTATTAGTGGATAAGATACTCAGACAATACGTTCTTGTTGACTGATTACTACTGAATTCTATTTTTTTAAAAAAAAATTAATAAAACATTATATAATTTTGAAAACTCAAGTTTTTGCACCCCCTGGAATATCGTCTTCCACCCCTAGCGGGGAACCCCTGAACTAGGACAACCATCCGCAAAACTGTGAATTTTGTGAACCCTAATCCTAGCCAACAACATGAAATTTAATGTGGAGAAAAGCTAGGCTTTACACCTGGGCAGGAAAAACAAAGGTAGAAGAACCAAACACAGCACCTCAGAGAGAGACCTTGGAGCCCTAGTGGACGATCACTTAAGCATGAGCCAGCCATGTGCAGCCACCACCAAAAAAGCTAATACAATCTATGGTCCCTTCCAGCTGTATTCTGATTTAAAAACGTATTCTACAGGTCATGCCCAAACTCTCCACTAGGTGGCAGAATGGGCACTCATCTTAAAAGATTAGGGTAGCCATGTGCAAAATTGTGGAAGCAATTTACGGAAGCAACACCATAGCAGGAAAGTTCTTGTGGGGTGCGAAGGGTTCTAAATCAACAAAAGAGATGGGTCCAAAATCTCAGCGTTGCACCAGAACATTTGCTGGTATTGATTCGCCCTTCCAGAGCGCACCAGGTTGTAGGAAAGATTCTTCGCAAGCAAAGAGGACGGACAGCTGCTCTGCGCACTCAGGAAAAATGTAAACAATGCACAAGTAGCCGGTTTGATGCATAGTAGTAGTGAAGGTGCTGGCAAAGAAACAGGGAGGTGGTGAGTTCTAGTCCTGCCTAAGGCACAAAAGCCAGCTGGGTCATCGAATCACCAGGAGACGGTGCATTCTAGTCCCGCCTTTGGCATGAAAGGCGGCTGGGTGACTTTGGGCCAATCACCAGGAGACGGTGAGTTCTAGTCCCGCCTTAGGAACAAAAGCCAGCTGGGTCATCGAATCACCAAGAGATGGTGAGTTCTAGTCCCGCCTTTGGCATGAAAGCCAGCTGGGTGACTTTGGGCCAATCGCCAGGAGACGGTGAGTTCTAGTCCCACTTTAGGCATGAAAGCCAGCTGGGTGACTTTGGGCCAATCACCAGGAGACGGTGAGTTCTAGTCCCGCCTTAGGAACAAAAGCCAAATGCGTGACTCTGGGCCAATCACCAGGAGATGGTGAATTCTAGTCCTGCCTTAGGCACAAAAGCCAGCTGGGTCATCCAATCATGAGGAGATGGTGAGTTCTAGTCCTGCCTTAGCCATGAAAGCCAGCTGGGTGATTCTGGGCCATTCACCAGGAGACGGTGAGTTCTAGTCCTGTCTTAGGCACAAAAGCCAAACGGGTGACTTTGGGCCAACCACCAGGAGAGCATCCCATTGTAGCCATGAAAGCTAATTCTCTCTCGGCCCAACCCACCTCGAAGGGTTGCTGTTGTGGGGAAAATAGGAAGAGGGACTTCTAGCCCTGAAAGGAAGCGTGAGTGGACGGGTGTGTGTGTGTGTGTGTGTGTGTGTGTGTGTGTGTCTCGCATTTTCAAATCCTGGGGTTGTGATTTCATGCTGCAGCGTTTGGATGCTCTCCGTTTGTCCTGTCCACAGCTTGGTGGATTTACCCGCAACGTTGCAACGTGGCGCTCGGCCATGGGGTGCAGGAGCCACCCTCCCAGACACAAAGTCACGCAGACCCCCCCACACCCCCACCCCCACCGCCCCGCACATTTTGCATGAGCTTGGACCTGCAGGGCTCACAGCCCCCCCCCGCCCCCCATAGATTGCTACCGGTCACTCCTCTGCCAAAAGGCTGCAGCTCCCCAGCGCCCCCCCTCCCACGGCCTTCCCCCCTCCCACTTGACCCCCCTTCCCTCCGGGGCTGCTTCCCCCCCCCCCCATCGCCCTCCCCGCCCGGCTTCCCCGTCTGCTTCCCATCCGCCTCCCTCTGCTCCTCCCCCTCAGAAGGCGCGATGGTGCTGCCGGCGGCGCTGGTGCTGGTGCTGCCGGCGCTGGTGGGGCTGAGCGCGGCGCCGGGCGAGACCTTCAGCTCCATGCTCAGCATCCGCCGGGCGCTGGGCACGGAAGGGGCGCTGCTCCGCCACCTGCGCGCCTACCTGGAGGACGAGGCCGGCCGGCTGCGGGACCTCGACAGGTGAGGCGGGAGGAGAGGGGGGGGCAGCTGGGGAGGGACCCCCCCCTCCTCCCCTTCCTCTTCTTTCTTTCTTTCTTTCTTTCTTTCTTTCTTTCTTTCTTTCTTTCTTTCTTTCTCATTCCAGTGATAACTTTCTAACCTCTTTCTCTCTCTTTTCCTTCCTTCCTTCCTTCCTTCCTTCCTTCCTTCCTTCCTTCCTTCCTTCCTTTCTCATTCCAGTGATGACTTTCTAACCTCTTCCTCTCTCTTTTCTTTCCTTCCTTCCTTCCTTCCTTCCTTCCTTCCTTCCTTCCTTCCTTCCTTCCTTCCTTCCTTCCTTCCTTCCTTCCTTTCTCATTCCAGTGATGACTTTCTAACCTCTTGAGTTACTAACTTCTTTCTTTCTTTCTTTCTTTCTTTCTTTCTTTCTTTCTTTCTTTCTTTCTTTTCTCTCCCTCCCTCCCTCCCTTCCTTCCTTCGGCCACAACTATCCCCAAAGTGCACAAACTCTACTGTGTCTAGAGTTAAAAATGAAGACTCTCCAGATCCAGGATGCCTCAGATCCAAAGTCTTTCTTTCTTTCTTTCTTTCTTTCTTTCTTTCTTTCTTTCTTTCTTTCTTTCTTTCTTTCTTTCTTTCTTTCTTTCTTTCTTTCTTTCTTCCTTCCTTCCTTTCTTTCTTTCCTTCCTTCCTTCCTTCCTTCCTTCTTTCTTTCCTTCCTTCCTTCCTTCTTTCCTTCTTTCTTTCTTTCCTTCCTTCCTTCCTTCCTTCCTTCCTTCCTTCCTTCCTTCCTTCCTCTTTCTTTCTTACTTTCTCTCTCTTTCTTTCGCTTTCTTTCTTTCTTTCTTTCTTTTTCTTTCTTTCTTTCTTTTTCTTTCTTTCTTTCTTTTTCTTTTTCTTTCTTTCTCCATTCCCCTTCCACCCACTGTCCCTCCCTTCCATATATCTTCCCCCCAGCTCTTCCTCTTATTTCCCCCCCTTCCTTGCTTCCCCTTTCCTTCCATTTCTTTTCTTCCCTTCCTTCTTTCTCTCTCCTTCCATTTTATTCCCCCTTCCCTTTCTTTTTTCTTTCGTCCTTCTTTCCTTCCTTCTTTCAACCCTGGCAAGTGGATTGCACACCAACTGCAGAGGAAAAATTGCAGCTCAAGGGGTTGGAGTGGGGGGCGGGGGGGTCTCTCACCCAAATATTAACTAGTTTGGACCCCCATTACTCTCAAATCCAGTAAGATAGACGAAGCCTCCGTTTTTCCTACTTTGCACTATCTGTTAGATTTCCGTT
Organism: Vipera berus; assembly: GCF_964194415.1. NCBI lineage: Eukaryota > Metazoa > Chordata > Lepidosauria > Squamata > Viperidae > Vipera > Vipera berus. The sequence continues at coordinate 2,588,464 of NC_138206.1, forward strand.
GGGTTAAGTGGCCTGCTACAGCAAAGCTGAACTGATTTTATTTTGCATTTTATTTCCTCCACCGTCTCCTCTTCTGCAGACCAAATTCCCCAAGTCTTAAGTGGTTAAAAAAAAAAACCAGCCATTTTATCTTACCTTAATTTTCAGGAAAGGGAGAAGGAGGCGCTTCCAGACCCCATTTCAGTCTGGAAAAATTTAAAAAATGGAGCAAACTGAAATAATAATTAAAAAAATGCTTCTGTGTTTTACCGTTTTGGAAACCCAAATCCAGTTGTTATTATTATTAAAGAAACACAGCAGGATGGACTAGTGACTCTCCCGTCGTGTTTAACTTCTTCCTAACCAGAAGAGACACACAGGCAGCAAAAGTTTATTTTACTTATTTATTAAATTGATAAGCAGCCCATCTTGCTGTTTGGGGCAGCTTACAATATGATAAAAGATAAAGAACAGAACAGAGGTGGAAGGGACAGCTGTCCCATTAGTGACAGTTCGAAGTTACAACGGCACTGAAAAAAGTAACAACAACAACAACAACAACAACAACAACAACAACAACAATAATAATAATAATAATAATAATAATAATAATAATAAAGTGGGAAGGGACCTTGGAGGTCATCTAGGCCGACCCCCTGCTCAGGCAGGAAACCCTATACCATTTCGGACAAATGACCGTTTTTCACACTTAATGACCGTTGCAGCATCCCTTGGTCACGTGATCAAAATTCAGACACTTGGGCCACTGACTCATATTTATGACGGTCGTGTTGTCCCAGGGTCTCTTGATTGCTTTTTGTGCCTTTCCGACCAGCAAAGTCCATGGGGGGAGCCAGATTCGCTTAACGACCACATGATTCACTTTACAACTGCAAAGATTTGCTGAATGACGGGGTTGGGCATGATTCACTGAAGAGCTGCTTTGCTTAACGGCGGAAATCCCGATCCCAGTAAGTCGAGGACCCTCTGTGTCTCTGCCAAGGTTTTGTTCCTGACTCTCTGCAAAATGGGGAGAACCTAAACCAGGAACTGTGCAGAGGGGAAACGACCCTTTCTTTATTCCCCGAATTATTAAATCAATATTATTTAATATTAACAATTCATATTTGAGGGACTGCCACAAACAAGAGGGGGGGAGTCAAGCTACTTTCCAAAGCACCTGAAGGTGTTGAGATTCCTCGCCAGCCCGTTGATCCGGCAGCTGAGTCTGAGGACTCAGAGGAGGAGGAGGAGGAGGAGGGTCCTGGAGTGACATTAGAGTCAGAGGAAGGCTCTGAGGAGCTCCAAGACTCACAGTCGGACGAGGAGCCCGGCCCCTCTACTCACCCTCAGGCTGAGACACAGCTGTGCTGGGAGTCTGAGTTGGACAGTGACGAAGCACAGCTGGGACAAATCCAGGATGCACGAAAGCGCCGGCAAGAGAAGCGAGCAGGACAGAGTGATGCAGTGGGGCGGCTCCAAAGGCCAAGGAGAAGGCCTTAGGAAGCCACGCCTGGGCTGAATTATAAAAGGGAAGGTGTGGGAAGTGTTGGTTGCCGAAGGCCGCTGTGCGTGTTGAGGATGGAGTTTCTGTGGACTATGTTTGTTTGCCTTGGACATTGACTCAGCTCTGTGAATAACAAAAGGGGTTTTGGTTTTTTCTTGTGGTTCCTGCCTGCTTGATTGGAAGAGGGGTTTCCCCTTGTGAGCATAACCAGGACTCACCTAGGCTGGGACAGAAGAGAAGGCAGGGCAAAAAAGCAACGGAATTCTTTATTCTTTACAGAATAGAATTCTTTACTGGCCAAGGGTGGTTGGACACACAAGAAATTTGTTTCCGGCGCTGAAGCTCTCCGTGTCCCTACAAGTAATATTGATAATCACGATCGTGTACAACGCGAAAATACATTCATCACAAATCGTGAAACACAACAACTTCATCATCAGCCATAAGATGCAACACTTAGTGATAGTCACAGAGTACTAGCTAAGCAAACAGCATAAATCATACTAGGGTACAAAAAAACCCCCCAAACAATACAAATTGTAAGATACAAGCAGCAAAGTTATAGTCATGAGAAGATAAGGATAGGTGATAGGAAAGATGAGGAGTATAATAGTAATACAGCTTTGCTAGTATTTTGACAGTGTTGTAGGAATTAGTTGTTAAGCAGAGTGATGGCATGGGGGGGGAAACTGTCCTTATGTCTAGTCGTACTGGTTTGCAATTCCCTATAGCAGGGGTCTTCAAATATTGGCCACTTCATGACTTGCGGACTTCAACTCCCAGAATTCCTCAGTCAGCATGAGAGAACTATGGCCCCTTCATGACTTGCGGACTTCAATTCCCAGAATTCCTCAGCCAGCATGGGGGAACTATGGCCCCCTCATGACTTGCGGACTTCAACTCCCAGAATTCCTCAGCCAGCATGGGGGAACTATGGCCCCTTCATGACTTGCAGACTTCAACTCCCAGAATTCCTCAGCCAGCATGAAGGAACTAGGGCCCCTTCATGACTTGTGGACTTCAACTCCCAGAATACCTCAGCCAGCATGGGGGAACTATGGCCCCTTTGTGACTCGTGGACTTCAACTCCCAGAATTCCTCAGTCAGCATGGGGGAACTATGGCCCCCTCATGACTTGCGGACTTCAACTCCCAGAATTCCTCAGCCAGCATGAAAGAGCTATGGCCCCCTCATGACTTGCGGACTTCAACTCCCAGAATACCTCAGCCAGCATGGGGGAACTATGGCCCCCTCATGACTTGCGGACTTCAACTCCCAGAATTCCTCAGCCAGCATGGGGGAACTAGGGCCCCTTCATGACTTGCGGACTTCAACTCCCAGAATTCCTCAGCCAGCATGAAGGGGCCAAGTTTGACACGCCTCAAGCCTGCCCATCTTAAACGGCTCCAAGTTGAGGAGGGCGGGAGCGGGAAAAAACCCCTGCTCTATCACACTGGCTGAGGAATTTTGGGAGTTGAAGTCCACAAGTCATCAAAGGGTCATAGTTCCCTCACGCTGGCTCAGGAATTCTGGGAGTTGACGTCCACGAGCCATAAAAGGGCCAAGTTTGAAGACCCCTGCCCTATAGCGTCATCTGGAGGGAAGAAGTTGAAATAGTTTACGTCCAGGATGTGAGGGGTCTGTAGATATTTTCACAGCCCTCTTTCTGGCTCGTGCAATATACAACTCCTCAATGGAAGGCAGGCTGGTTGCAATAGTTGTTTGTTTGTTTTTCCTGCAGTCCTCACTATCTGTTGAAGTCTGTGTCTGTCTTGTTTGGTTGCAGTGCCAAATCAGACAGTGACTGAGCTGCAAACGAGAGACTCAGTACTTCCTCTGTAGAACCGTCTCAGCAACTCCTTGGGCAGTCTGAGCTTCCTGAGTTGGCACAGGCAAAGCATTCTTTGTTGTGTTTTTTCGGTGACATTTTTGATGTTAGGGGTCCATTTTAAGTCTATGGGATATTAGAGAACCCAGAAACGTGAAGGTCTCTACCGTTGATACTGTGTTGTCTAGAATTCTAAGAGGTTGGAAACTAATCAAGGAGAGAAGCAACCTAGAACTAAGGAGAAACGTCCTGACAGTGAGAACAATTAATCAGTGGAACTGCCTGCCACCAGAAGTGGTGGGTGCTCCATCACTGGAGGTTTTTAAGAGGAGATTGGACAATCATTTGTCGAAAATGGACTAGGGTCTAGCAGGGGGCTGGACTAGAAGACCTCCAAGGTCCGTTCCAGCTCTATCCCAACTGATGGATTAATAGATGATAACATTTCTGTCTTCCAGATTCTACCAGAAGATCCAGGATTTGCATCAGGGATCGGGCGGATCCCTGGAGAACCCCTTGGTGGCGTTTGCCCTGATCAAGAGGTTGCAGTCGGACTGGAGAAACGTAGTTTATAGCATGGAAGGAAGCGAGAATACCCAAGGTGTCCTTTGCTTACCACTCTTTAATTGCCGGGGAGAGAAAGTTCGTTTAAGTAGAGGGGTAGTCTACAGGGGTAGAACCAAATAAAAGCAGTCCTCGATTTACAAAAGCTCATTTAGCGACCGTTTGTAAACAGAAGACTACTTTTATTTGGCCGTAATTCTGTAGACCTCCCCCATTGTGAGCAGTGTGATGGCCTAGCAGGCCAGGGGTAGGCAACCTTGGCTCTTTTATGACTTGTGGACTTCAACTCCCAGAATTCCTGAGCCTGCTATGCTGAGGGGAATTCTGGGAGTTGAAGTCCACGAGTCACAAAAGAGCCAAGGTTGCCTACCCCTGGCCTAGGGGCGAAGTTGCCAGCCTCCAATGCGGAAGGTGGAGAAACGCGGCTGTACAGACTTCAGCTTCCAGAATGCTCAGCAGTCGTCTTGAGCGGTTAAGGAATTCTGGGAGTTGAAGTCCGCACCTCTTTTAAGTTGCTGAGGTGGAGAAACGCAGCTGAATATCTTCACAATTGCCACAACATGGGAAAAACTGGCTTGTTTCTGACCAGCTCTGACCAGCATATCACTGATACGTTGTCCAACCCAACTGGGTTTTCCAGTCCTGAAGATGAGCTATCACCGATTAGAGGACCATCTACCTCTCTTTGAGGACCTCCAAGGAGCAGCCCAGGCCCTCCTGCGGCTTCAAGATGTCTACGCTCTGAGCGTCCGAGACTTGGTCCGAGGCCGATTTCGGATGGCGAGCGAGGCCCACCCTGAGGTCTACCATCCCAGCCTGGACTTTGCCTTGTCCGCTGATGACTGTTTCCACATTGGGAAGGTGAGGCGCTGAAAACAAGATGGCCCACTCACGAGTCCTCAAAGAAGGACCGGAGCGGGTTCCCCCCCATGAAAACGGGGCAGTCCAGCGGTGGGTGAGCTTGCTAGAGGGTCTTCTTTGGGCTAAGGGGCCTGCGGGTGGTGGGGTCCGGGAGGGGAGGTCAAAAAAGGCGAGACGACAAGATAACATGATAAACAGGGTCTTGCAAACTCTGCTAGAAGCTGGGAGACGGTGAGTTCTAGTCCTGCCTTGGGCACGACAGCCCGCCGAGTGACTTTGGGACGATTACCAGGAGACGGTGAGTTCTAGTCCTGCCTTAGGCGTGAAAGCCGGCTGGGTGACTTTGGAGCTATCACTAGGAAATGGGGAGTTCCAGTTTTGCTAATTACATTGAGAGCCATTCATATTTGTCCTTAATAAAAACAATGTGGTTGCCTCTTCTCATATCCTTAACAATGGCAGTCTGGTGGCAACGTCTGCAGATGTTTTGAGAGCTCAACCCCAAAGGCTTTGCAGGGGCTGCCTGGGAATGTGTGCCCCCCCATGGCATTGTTTATTCAGGGGGACTTAGTGTGCCCCTGTCCTATGGAAGCTCATGGGAGGTACTTGGATGGATGGATGGATAGATAGAGAGAGAGAGAGACAGACAGACAGACAGACAGACAGACAAAGATAGGTTAATGATAGATAGATAGAGAGAGAGAGAGACAGAGAGACAGACAGACAGGCAGACAGACAAAGATAGGTTGATGATAGATAAATAGATAGATAGATAGATAGATAGATAGATAGATAGATAGATAGATAGATAGATAGATAGACAGACAGACAGACAGACAGACAGACAGACAGACAGACAGACAGATACAGAAAAAGATAGGTTGATTATAGATAGATAGATAGATAGATAGATAGATAGATAGATAGATAGATAGATAATAAATAGATGGTAGATAGATAGATAGATAGATAGATAGATAGATAGATAGATAGATAGATAGATAGATAAATAGATGGTAGATAGATAGATAGACAGATAGATAGATAGATAGATAGATAGATAGATAGATAGATAGATAGATAGACAGACAGACAGACAGACAGACAGACAGATAGATAGATAGATAGATAGATAATAAATAGATGGTAGATAGATAGATAGACAGACAGATAGAGATAGATAATAGATGGTAGATACGATAGATAGATAGATAGATAGATAGATAGATAGATAGATAGATAGATAGATAGATAGATAGATAGATAGATAGATAGATAGATAGATAACCTTTATTGTCAGTTTTTATTGTGGGCATATTGGCATACATTAAAAGAATTTTTGTTGCTTGCTCTCAAAAGTGTACACATACATAACACACATTTAAAGATGCTACGCACAGCATATGTATAAACCTACACCTTTACATATAAATACCATATACGTATTAATATTTTAATCACAAAATTAATCACAATTCATTACACTCCATCCCAAAATATTGGAAATAGGCAGGTCATCTGGGCCCAGGTCCCGCAGAGTTGGGGATGTCCAGCCAAGGAAGCCCGCTTGCCTTCTTGGGCCACCGTGGCAGGGAGGCCCACTCCATTCCTGCTCCTCCGATCCGCCTGGGTTTTGCTGGGCATCTGATCTGCCCCGGTTACTCGCAGGTGGCTTACGATACGGAGGATTATTACCACGCCATCCTGTGGCTGGAGGAAGCCGCCAGGCTCTTCCGCAGCTCCTACGGGAAGTGGAGGATGGAAGACGAGGGCAGCCTGGAAGATGCTCTGGACCATCTGGCCTTCGCCTACTACATGGTGAGGCCTGGCAGCGGCTTCCGGAGTGGACCGCGGCTTTCGGTTATTCCAAAGGGCACTTTGGAATTCCTTCTTTCTTTCTTTTTCTTTTTTTCTCCTTCCTTCCTTCCTTCTCTTTCTTTTTTTCTTCTCTCTCTGTCTCTTTCCTTCCTTCTTTCTTTCCTTCCTTCCTTCCACTTTCTTTCTTCTTTTCCTCTTTCCTCCCTTCCTTCCCTCCCCCTTCCTTCCTTCCTTCCTTCCTTCCTTCCTTCCTTCCTTCCACTTTCTTTCTATCTTTCTGTTTCTATCTTCTCTCTCTCTTTCTTTCTAATCTTCCTCTTCATTCCCCTTCCTTTCTTCCTTCCTTCCTTCCTTCCTTCCTTCCTTCCTTCCTTCCTTCCTTCCTTCCTTTTTCTCTCTTTCATCCATCCTTCCTTTCTCCCTCTCTCTCTTCCTAAATCCACAACTATCTCCAAATTTCATAAACTCTATTGTGTCTAGAATTAAAAATGAAGACTCTCCAGATCCAAGATGCCTCAAATCCAGTCTTTCTTTCTTTCTTTCTTTCTTTCTTTCTTTCTTTCTTTCTTTCTTTCTTTCTTTCTTTCTTTCTTTCTTTCTTTCTTTCTTTCTCTTTCTTTTTCTTTCTTTCTTTCTTTGTTCATTTTTTGCTCTCTCTCTCTCTCTCTCTCTCTCTCTCTCATCCTTCTTTCCTTTCTCCCTCCCTTCCTAAATGCAAACTGTCTCCGAATTGCTTCTCCATCCAAAACCTGACAGCCTTTAGGCCCTGGCTAAGCTCTGCAGGCTTCAGTTCTGGGAGTTGAAGTTCACACATCTTAAAGTTGCTCGGAAGTTGCCAAGAATGGGGAAAGCTGTTCTGACGAGTTAGATTTACGTGTCATTAATACACTAGCTGGGAAAAGGCGTGTCCGTTAAATCCAAATGTCCATTAAATCCGAATTTGCAGTTGTACTCATCTATATCTACGTAAGTAGATCGATCATCTCCGAATAAAATTGGATTTGGCGCCTTTTAAGGGGTGTTAGTCCACTAAAGTGCAATTAATGCAAACTTTTTTTTTGCTTTCTTCCCAAATCTATCACCTCAAGGATTTACTCTAATTTTTCAAGAAATACAGGTGGAGCAAATCCCAAAACAGCCAGTGTTAACATTTTTATAAAATATGTCCAATCTTGAGTTTGGGGTTGCTACAATGCTGTGTTTCATACGCAGGGTGAAACTGCCGGTGGATGTTGGGGCCAGGTTTTTAAACTGGGCTTAGGGAAGGGTTGTTTGGAAATTTAATCTCTTTATTCCTATAAAGGGTTAACGATCCCCTTCTTTTTTTCTCTCTCTCTCTCCTCCCTTCCCCTTTGAAATCTTATTTTTGCAAGGCAGGAAACATTTCTCACGCCTTAAGGCTGTCCCGGGAATTCCTTCACTACGGTATGTGCCTCTGAGAAAGAAATATCCAGATTTATTTGGCCTGTCAGTCTAACACCACCACTTGCAAAGATTGTGTTCTTTAATAAATTCCACCGCATCTTCACTGCCAAAAAAAACACTGTATTTACCCGAAAAGGAGACGACTCTGAATTTAGCTCCCAAAATACCAAAATACCACTTAGACAAGAGACAAGAAATTACACCCCTTTTGTTTCCTACATTCTCAGCCAAACAGGAGAGGCCTCCCATTGAAAAAAGCGAATTGTTTAAGGGAAAAAGTACATGTTTAATGACCGTTTGAAATTACAACTGACCTCCCCAGAATTATTACTGCATGTAGTCCTCGGCTAACCCTATGACCACAACTCAGCCCACAATTTCTGTCGCTAAGTGAGATAGCTGTTCAGTGAGTTTTGCCTCGTTTTAAGACCTGTCCTGCCACAGTTGTTTAAGTGAATCGCCGCGGTTGTTAAGTGAGTAACACGGTTGTTAAGTGAATTCGGCTTCCCCCTTGACTTTGCTTGTCAGGAAGTCCGAAAAGGGGATTGTGTGACACACACCCCCACAGGACATGTCGACTGTCGTAAATATGAGTTTTACAAAAAAGATTTTACAATACATATCCCCAATTCTTCTATAGTAGGCAAACTATCCTTCTTCCAGTATTGTCCCACCAGTAACCGTGCTGCTGTTATCAAATTCTCCAGTGAGTCCTTCCTTCTCATTAGGTGGCCAAAGGATTTGAGTTTTAGCTTCAGGATCTGGCCTTCTAAAGAGCAGTCAGGGTGGATCTCCTCTAGGACTGACCGGTTTGATCGCCTTGCAATCCAAGGGACTCGCAGGAGTCTTCTCCAGCACCATAGCTCAAAGGCCTCAATTCTTTGGCGCTCAGCCTTTCTTATGGTCCAACTTTCACTGCCATACATTGCAACTGGGAAGACCATAGCCTTGACTATACGCACTTTTGTTGGCAGGGTGACGTCTCTGCTTTTTAGTGTGCTGTCTAGATTTGCCATGGCTTTCCTCCCGAGGAGCAAGCATCTTTTAATTTCTTGGCTACTGTCCCCGTCTGCGGTGATCTTGGAGCCCAGGAAAATAAAATCTGTCACTACCTCTATTTCTTCCCCATCTATTTGCCAGGAATTGAGAGGGCCGGATGCTGTGATCTTGGTTTTCTTAATGTTTAATTTCAACCCAAGTTTTGCACTCTCCTTCACCTGCATCAAGAGGCTATTTAGTTCCTCTTCAATATGACATATGCATTCATTTTATTTTATATTTTTTTCAAATGTATTAGCTGTCCATCTCCCAGTGACGGCAACTCTGAACTTTAGGGAATAAAGAAAGAAAGAGAGAGAGAGAGAAAGAGAAAGAGAAAGAAAAGAGAGAGGGAGGGATGGAAGGAAGGAAGGGAAGGAGGTAGGGAGGAGAAAGGAAGGAAGAGAGAGAGAAAAAAAGAGAAGAGAAGAGGAAGGGAGGAAGGGAGGAGAGAGATGGTGGGAAGCGAAGTAGGGAGGGAGGAGAAAGAAAGAGAGAAAGAAAGAGAGAAAGAAAAAGAAAAGAGGGAGGGAGGAAGAGAGATGAAGGAGGGAGGGAGATAAATTGGATAACTGGGAAGCGGTGTTGCTTCTTAACCATAGCCCAATCGTGACTAATGTAGAATTAAATCATCTCCAATTAATTAACTTAGAATTGTCTGGCTAGGTCTAGGACTAATCTACCATCAAAAACAGCTTGGAAGGAGGCATTTGAAAGGTTCCTTAAAAAAATTTTCGAACTGGCAAGTGAGATTTACACCCTCCGAAATTTGAGACACTGAGTCAGTCAGCAGTTAGAGGATCAGGAGCAGCAAAAACATTTTTCTAGCCAGCTGGCAATTCATCCTTTTGTTCGAGGAAAAAGGATAAGAAACGCACAGCCGTCCATCCAGCAGGCTTTTTCAAACCAAGTTCTGCAAAACCTGATCTGGTCCTGTGAGAGGTTAAGGACCCAAAGGGGGAGAAAAATGCATGCAATTGTCCGTTATTATCCACTGCAGCTTTCAGTAGGGCCCACAGGTCAAAAAAGTCAAGATGGCAGCCACAAGGGCCCCTGTCTTTTTGTTGGCGCAAATTCGGACCCTCCGTTGCATCCGCCATCTTGACATTTTGGAACCCCCTGGCGTTTTTCTCGAGAAAAAAAAGAACCCTATTTACTGAACGCTGATTTGTTTGGCTAACAACTCCTGATTACTGTACAGGCAGTCCTGGACTTTCCGCTGTTTGTTTAGTGGCCGTTCAAAGTTACAACGGCACTGAAAAAAGTGATTGCGGTTGTGTTGGGGGGAGAGAGCACGGGGGGAGGCTCAGCTACTCTCAATTTACACATTGTAAAGTCGCGTGCTTCACATAGAGACGGACACAGAGCTGGGGTAGAGATGAGTTTATTCTGAACAGAACGAACTGGGGAAACAGGGAAGGCTGGCGTCTATTTGTACCTGCCCAGGTGGATGGCATCCAATCAGTTCAAACCTGGGCTTCCTGCCAGTGCATGTGACAATGGGTGTAGATCCTGGCTTCCCACCAGGCTGACCTTGCCTGGGGCTGTCAACAGCTTAACTCATTAGGCTTATCTTGAGTGAGCAGTCATCGCCCGGAGCTGTCCAGCCCCTCTGCTGATCTGCACCATCAGCCTCCTGCTGTGCTGTCCCTTTGTGTATGCTGGGAGGCATACACTGCACCCCTTCCCCCATAGTGAGGGTGATCCTCTGTCCTTCCTTCTTATCTATATACAGCTTATTTACAATTTTTACATTTAACCCTCCAGATTCCTCCTCCCCCCAGGCTTAAGAGCGAACATAATCACTGAGGTAGCTGGGGGCTCTGTGTCTCCTGTTTGATCTTCTCAGGCTCGGCTCTGTATTCGGTTCTGCTTCCTGTTCCTTGGTCTGGTTGTGTTGGTCTGATTTGTGTGTGTGCATGTGTTTCTGTGTTGGCTCTTTGTGACCTGCTGCCCTCAGGCTCTTGCCTACTTTCCCTGTCAGCTCCCTGCCAGGCAGATGGATGCCCCAAAACCCTTCCTGCTGTTCTTCTGGGTGACTGTGACTGTGGCTGTGTGTGTGTTTATTTATTTTTATTTATTTTAATTCCATTTATATCCCGCCCTTCTCCGAAGACTCAGGGCGGCTTACAAGCTTAGCAGTAGCCTTCATTCTATGTATATGCCTGCTTATTAGGGCTTTCACACACACCCCAAGCGGCATTATTACAAAGTCAGCTTAATTGCCCCCAACAATCTGGTGTTTGTGTTTGCTCTGCCTCCTCCCTTGCTGTTTCCATTGATTCTCCATCCGTCCTCTCAGGGGCTCTCTTCCTTAGTTGATCTAACTGTCTCCTCCACAGGAGTCCCCCCTCCACCCTTACTCTGTAGGAGAGGGGGCCTGTCCGTTCCACCACTTCACCTGGCACCCATGGATGGCCTGTGCTGTAATTTCTGGCCCAGATCTGCTCCCCTATGTTGAAATTGGTTTTGAGGGTTGGGGCTTCTGTGTCTGCTGATACCCTGTCTGGGTGGAGTCTGTCTAACGTAGTTATGAGGCGTCTGCCCCACCTGAGCTCCGCTGGGCTCTTTCCTGTGGCTGTGCAGGGTGTTGCGTGTTGATGGAGGAGGAATGTGGCCAGTCTCTGTTTCCAGTCCCCTTGTACTATTCGTTTGAGTGCGTCCTTGGTAGTCCGCACGAACCTCTCTGCCAACCCGTTACTGGCAGGGTGGAAGGGCGCTGAAGTGGCATGCCTAATCCCCAAGGTCCTCAGGAACACCTAGAAATCCGAGGAGGTAAATTGCGCTCCGTTATCGGATACTACTACATCTGGTAACCCATGTGTGGCAAACACTCCCCTTAGTGCCTGTATTGTGCCCGCTGATGTCATGTTGGACACAGGTACCACCTCTAACCACTTGGAGTGACTATCCACGATGACTAAGAAGGTGTGTCCCTGAAATGGCCCCGCATAATCTATATGGACCCTGGACCAGGGGGTGTGAGTTTGTTCCCACTTGTGGACTGGAGCGTGTGCCTGCTCTGGGCGAGACCTTTGGCATGTGTAACATCCTGCCACCAACCCCTCTATCTCTTTATCCAACCCAGGCCACCACAGGTAACTCCTGGCCTTCATCCTTACCACTCCCGGGTGACCCTCGTGAAGGGACTGAAGGACTTTCTCCCTAAGTTTTGTGGGGATGATGACCCTGCTCCCCCACAGCAGGCAGCCTTTATGGGTTGAGAGCTCGTGCCGCCGCGTAAAAAATGCTGTGAACTCAGGTCCCGGTGACTTGTCCTGCCACCCGCTGCTAACCCAGGACTGAATTCTGCTAAGAATCTTATCCCTGGGAGTTTCGGCTGCTATGTCGCTAGCGTCTAATGGGCACTCAGCCAGCTCCTGTATTGCTAATATCTGATTAGCAGGAGCGGGATCTGGTCCAGCCTCCCTTAGGGGAAGTCTGCTGAGTCCGTCGGTGTGTCCCATTTCCTTTCCTGGTCTATGGATTAGCTTACAGGAGTATGCTGAAAGAAAAATGGACCAACGGAGCATCCTTGGTGAAAGGATCTGTGGCGTTTGCTTCTCCGTGGTGAATAATCCCAGCAGGGGCTTGTGATCCGTGTAAATGAGGAACTCCCTCCCGTACAGGTAGTCGTGGAACTTTTTTACCCCCGCGACCACTGCCAGCGCCTCCTTATCTATCTGCGCGTAGTTTCTCTCCGCTGCTGACAGGGTCCGGGAATAGTATGCTATGGGAGCCTGCGAGCCGTCCTCCCTTAAGTGGCTGAGGACTGCCCCTATCCCATAAGGGGATGCATCGCACGCTAGGTAGATGGGCTGGTCCTCCCTGAAGTGAGTGACCGTTGCGTCCCCGGCTAGCATGTTCTTAAGGGTCCTGAACGCGCTTGTGTGTGTGGCAGTCCAGTCCCAGGGTGTTTGTTTGTCCAGGAGCCTGTGCAAGGACTCCGCGATGGTCGCCTTGTGCGGCAGGAATGTATGATAAAAATTTAAGAGACCAAGGAACGCTTGCAGCTCCGCTTTGTTTTTGGGAATTGGGGCTTCCTTGATAGCCCTCACTTTGGAGGCTGATGGGTGGATGCCTTGCGCGTCTATCCTGAATCCCAGAAACTCCGTCTCTGTAACCCCAATTTTACACTTGTCCCTTTTCAGTCTTAGACCCACATCCCTAAAACGACTGAGTACCGCTCTTAGCCGTGATGCCAGGACGTCCTCCGAGCTGGCCGCTATAAGGACGTCGTCAAAATATGGGCAAACCCCGGGGATCCCCTTTAGCGTTTTTTCCATGACTTCCTGGAAAATCCCCGGAGCCACGCTCACCCCGAATTGCAGTCGGTTTACCCGGAACGCCCCTTTGTGGGTGATGATGGTCTGGGCCCTTGCTGCCTCGGGGTCTACCGGCAGCTGCTGATAAGCCTGGGCAAGATCTAATTTCGCGAATACCGCCCCACCTTGCAGGGATGCCAGGATGCTGCTTACGGCGGGAACCGGGTACGAATGCGCATTTAACGCCCGGTTAATTGTCCCCTTATAATCTGCGCAGATTCTAATGTCCCCATTTGCCTTTAACGGGGTAACTATGGGGGTCTCCCAGTCTGCCCCATCTACCGGCGTCAGCACCCCCTGTTCCACTAACTTATCCAATTCCTGCTCAATCTTATGCTTGAGCGCAAAGGGAACTCTCCTCGCCTTCATCCTGACTGGTGGGACTAGGGGGTTTAATTTAAAAGAAATCGGGGGCCCGGTGTACTTCCCCAACCGTTCGTCGAAGACATCCGCGAACTCCCTGCAGATGCCCTCCAGGGAGGTGTGGCTCTGCGTTTGGTGGATCCCGGTGATCCCAATGCCCAACGCCCTGAACCATCCTAGCCCCACAAGGCTGGTCCGTTGCCCTTCGACGACCAGCACGCTCAACTTCCCCTTAAACCCTTTGTAGTGGACCGTCACCGACGCCTCCCCCCTGACTTTAATCGGAGAGTTCTGGAAGTCTGAGAGGGTCAGTTTGGATGGCCTCAGGGGAACCCGCTGGCCGCTCCGCTTGCAGATCTCGCTGAAAGTCCGCGCGGAGATAATGGATACGGCTGACCCAGAGTCAAGTTCCATTATGCAGGGGAGCCCTTGAATTTTAACCCTCAGTTTGATTTTTGGAATAAGGGGTGGGTGTCCCCCGGTTTCGCAAACAGCCGACCGTCCCGCTGTGTGGCTAACCGTAAACCTCGGCGGCCACTCCCCTGTACCTGTGGCCAGCTGGAAATCTGCCTCCACCTCGTGCAGACTGTCCCTCGGCCGGCTCTGACAGACCGCCGCGATGTGGCCGGTCTTCCCGCACGCTCTGCACTTCGCCGACTTGAACCGGCAGGTAGACCGGGGGTGCTGCCCTCCGCAGCTGGCGCAACGGGTAGATCGGTTGGAGTTTCCTGACCCGCAGCCGATGCACGGGGTAGACCGGTGTTGCCCAAGTGAGCCGGGCAGGGTAGACCTGGGGCTGCCGCCGCACTGCTGGGTAGACCGGGAGTGATGGGTGCTGCAGCCGGCGAACTGGGTAGACCAGGGGCCGCTCGTTCCGCATCCGCACTCCTGGTACCGCTGCTCGGCTGTCGCTGGGCGCTGCTCCTTTACGCGGTCCTGGGAGTAGGTGGTCGATCGCTGCTGGCGGTGGATGGCGTCCACCTCGAAGTCTCCCCCTTCTGCGTCGTTGTGGCCGGACAGCTGATGGATGGCCCCGTTCTCCCTTGCGTCGGACTCCTCCGCTATGTCCCAGGCTAAGAACTCCTCCTGGACGTCCCGAAGGGTCAGCTTCTGCTTGGCAAACATCTTCTGCCGCAGCTTCCGGTCCCTTAGCCCGCAGACGATCCGATCCCGCAGACGGACTTCGAGGTTGTCGAAGTTGCAGAGTCTCGCCGCTTGTCGCAGGGCAGCCATGCACTGCTTCGCGGTCTTGCCTGGACGTTGGTCCCGTTTCTCGAAACGGTACCGCCAAGCTATCTCTGATGTTTCGGGCTTAAAGTGTTCCGTTAGCTTGGATATTAGCTCGCTGTACCCGATGGCGTGAATGTTGTCGGGCGCGCACAGGCCGACCGCCAGCCGATACGTCTCTGTGCCACAGCTGCAGAGTAGCGCCGCCGCTCTCTGTCGGTCGTCCTTGACCCCATTCGCCCGTAGGTAGCACTCGAGCTAACCTACGAACGCCTCCCACTCCTCAGGGCGGTTGCTGTTGAAGATGGGGTATTGTCCCAGTTGTGCCATTACCTCGGTCCAGGTCGTCCTGCGTCGGTTC
The DNA here is from genome assembly GCF_964194415.1 of Vipera berus. Lineage (NCBI taxonomy): Eukaryota > Metazoa > Chordata > Lepidosauria > Squamata > Viperidae > Vipera > Vipera berus. Next base: position 2,603,760 of record NC_138206.1, read on the forward strand.
CTGAGCTGCCGATGGGAGTTCGTCCGCGGCTAGCGTTTTCCGGAGCAGGATCCCACCTTCGTCGCCAGTGTAAAGTCGCGTGCTTCACATAGAGACGGACACAGAGCTGGGGTAAAGATGAGTTTATTCTGAACAGAACGAACTGGGGAAACAGGGAAACCTGGCGTCTATTTGTACCTGCCCAGGTGGATGGCATCCAATCAGTTCAAACCTGGGCTTCCTGCCAGTGCAGGTGACAATGGGTGTAGATCCTGGCTTCCCACCAGGCTGACCTTGCCTGGGGCTGTCAACAGCTTAAGTCATTAGGTTTATCCTGAGTGAGCAGTCATCGCCCAGAGCTGTCCAGCCCCTCTGCTGATCTGCACCATCAGCCTCCTGCTGTGCTGTCCTTTGTGTATGCTGGGAGGCATACACTGCACACGTTGTACTTTGACAATAAAGGTTTATTATTTATTTATTATTGTTTGTTTAGTGGCCGTTCAAAGTGACAACGGCGCTGAAAAAACAGTGATTGCGGTTTTTCAGCCTTCGCGACCTTGGCAGCATGGGATCAAAATCCAAATGCTTGGAAACTGACATGTACTTACGACAGTGGCAGCCTCCCCCACGGTCACGTGATCAAAATTCAGACCCTTGGCAACTGACTCATATTTATGACGGTTGCAACATCCCGGGGTCGTGCGATCCCCTTTTGCGACCTTCGGACGAGCAAAGTCCATGGGGAAAGCCGGATTCTGTTTAACGACCGTGTTACTGACTAAACAAGTACAGTGCAGTGATCCACTTAACAACGGGTGGCGAGAAAGGATGTAAAATGGGGCAAAATTCACTTAACAGCTGTCTCACTCAGCAATAGAAATTTGGGGCTCAGTTGTCGTAATTTGAGGACTAGCTACAATGGGGGAGTTCATAATTTGAATTTTCCTACATTGGAAATATTGCTTCTGCGTTTCCAATCAGTTGCGTTTTTTCTACTGAACAGCAAGTGCAGGAACCTTTTCCCCCCTCCCAAATATTTTATTGATTTTTTTAAAACATAAATCACTGAATAGCTGGTAAACAGTGTGTTTGCTTGTTTACATTTGTAAAGAAAAATCATTAACAATTGGTTTCTATAATCCATAATCCACATAGTACATTTACTTGATTTCCCCTTTTCCCCCAAATTTTCTTCACAAACCTTGAAATAATAATACCGTATTTTCCGGCGTATAAGACGACTGGGCGTATAAGACGACCCCCCAACTTTTGAGATGATTTTCATGGGTTAAAAAGTCGTCTTATACGCCGGAAAATACGGTAATAATAATAATAATAATAATAATAATAATAGTAATAATAATAATAATAATAATAATAATAATAATAATAATAATAATAATAATAATAATAATAATTAGTAGTAGTAGTTGGAAGGGACCTTGGAGGTCATCTAGTCCAACCCCTTGCTCAGGCAGGAAACCCTATACCATTTCAGACAAATGGCTGGCCAGTCTCTTCTTAAAAACTTCCAGTGTTGGAGCATTCACCACCTCTGGAGGCAGGTTGTTCCACTGGTTAATTGTTCTCACTGTCAGGAAGTTTCTCCTTAGTTCTAGGTTGCTTCTCTCATTGACTAGTTTCCATCCGTTGCTTCTTGTCCTGCTTTCAGGTGCTTTGGAGAATAGCTTGACTCCCACTTCTTTGGGGCAGCCCCTGAGATACTGGAACACTGCTATCATGTCACCCCTCACTCTTCTCTTCGTTAAACTACACATCCCCAATTCCAGCAACCGTTCCCTATATGTTTTAGCCTCCAGCCCCCTAATCATCTTTGTTGCTCTTCTCTGTACCCTTTCTAGAGTCTCGACATCTTTTTTACATCGTGGTGACCAAAACTGGACGCAGTATTCCAGGTGTGGCCTTACCAAAGCATTGTAAAGTGGTATTAGTACTTCACTTGATCTCGATTCTATCCCTCTGTTAATGCAGCCTAGCACTGTGTTGGCTTTTTTGGCAGCTGCAGCACACTGCTGGCTCATATTGAAGTGATTGTCCACTAGGACTCCGAGATCCCTCTCACAGTTACTACTATCGAGCAAGGTACCACCTATACTATACCTGTGCATTTGATTTTTCCTGCCTAAATGTAGAACCTTACTTTTTTCACCATTGAATTTCATTTTGTTAGATAGTGCCCAGTGTTCGAGTCTGTCCAGATCCTCCTGTATCTTAAGCCTATCTTCTGGAGTATTGGCTATTCCTGCAGGCTTGGTGTCGTCTGCAAATAATACAGTTCTTATTATTTTGAAAAATAACAGTTACATACAGTATATGATTCTTTTCCCAATGTTCCTAGAAATAATGATCACATCAATATAATATTTCTTTTCTATCTAATCATTCTGGTTGCCACATCTTATATCCTGTTACAGCCCTTATTTTGATTTGTTTCTCCTATAAAGTTCAAAGTATTCTTGCTGGTTAAGAGTTTCTCAACAGTTAATTACATTTAAAGATTTAAATCCATTTTTCCCATATAAACCATCTCAACGCTTTTACATTTCTTAAAGAATGTGTTAAAAAACAGTAAAGAAAAGGAAAAGAGAGCAAGAGTAAAGAAACATAAAAAAGTAAAATACTACTTAAAATATATATTCCTCCTAAGCTAATATATATTTTGGGGACAAAACCGAGGTAGTCCTTTTTCTGAAAGTTGAAAGGGAAATAAATGGCAAACACAAGTTTCGCCCTCTTGCCAATTTTCTATGGGTAGAATTTTGCCTCTTGATTAATGGTTCCATTTTTAAAATAAAATAAAATTAAGAAGTTCCAGAGCCTAAAAATTTTAAAACCCTCTGCCCTATAAAATGAATGCCGTGCTTAAATGTCAGAGCATGCACAGTCTTATTGCATTGAGGTAACCCAGGAGTAAATACAGTAAACAGTGGTTTGTATTTAAATGTGGTTTATTGTACAATGTCTACAAATATACACTAGAAATAATATATACATACACACACACACACACACATGCTGTATACATAGTCATTCAGCAAACTCCAATGTACATATATACATATATAAAGGTAAAGGTAAAGGTTCCCCCGCACACGCGTGCTAGTCATTTTCCAACTCTAGGGGCCGGTGCTCATCTCCGTTTCAAAGCCGAAGAGCCAGCACTTGTCCGAGGACGTCTCCGTGGTCATGTGGCCGGCATGACTAGACGCCAAAGGCGCACGGAACGCTGTTACCTTCCCACCGTAGTGGTCCCTATTTTCCTACTTGCATTTTTACGTGCTTTCGAACTGCTAGGTTGGCAGAAGCTGGGATGAGTAACAGGCGCTCACTCTGTTACGCGGCACTCGGGATTCGACCCGCCAAACTGCCGACCTTCTGATCGACAAGCTCAGCGTCCTAACCCACTGAGCCACTGCGTCCCTATATACATATACATATACATACATACACACACACACACACACACACACACAAACTCCAATGTACAGCAGTCACAACAGTCAAAAGGACTAGAGAGAGGAAGACTCCAGCAAAAAACTTCCCTTTTATACTCAGACTCTTAAAGGGATACATCCCTTTAAGAGTCTGAGTATAAAAGGGACACAGACCACTGCTTACTCTTAAAGGGACACAGAGTCTGCTGAGTCATTCCTATCATTGCATCATCCTATCATTGCATCATCCACCTTTACATAAGCTGTTCAGTTATTAAATTATTATCCTGACATTAAAAATTGCTGCACAGGTTTTGCTTGAGGTATAACTGTTCATTTAACAGTGGATCGAAGTCACAACGGCCTCATAAGAAGTGATTTATAACCTGACCTTAAACTTATGACTGTCGTGCCACTCCCATGATTGCAATTCAGGTGCTCACATTTGCGATCAGTTGCAAATGTCAATTGGGAAAGCTGAATTCGCTTAACAACGGTGTGACTATCTTAATGACCATGTGATTCATTTAACGACTATGCTGTTTTGCTTGACGGCTGCAGTAGAAACGGTTGTAAAATCACGTGGTGACTCATTTAACATCTGCAGCATTTTGTTACCCCAATTATGATGGTAAGTCAAGGGCTACCTTTAAAATATTAGAACTGTGACTGACTCTAATCTCTTCTTAAAAACCTCCAGTGATGGAGCACCCACAACTTCTGTAGGCAGGTTGTTCCACTGGTTAGTTGTTCTAACTGTCAGGAAGTTTCTCCTTAGTCCCAGGTTGCTTCTCTCCTTGACTAGCTTCCATCCGTGGCTTCTTGTCCTGCTTTCAGGCGCTTTGGAGACTAGCTTGACTCCCTCTTCTTTGGGGCAGCCCCTGAGATACTGGAAGACTGCTATCCTGTCCCCCCTCGTCCTTCTCTTCGTTCAACTACACATACCCAATTCCAGCCACCGTTCTTTGTATGTTTTAGCCTCCAGTCCCCTGATCGTCTTCGTTGCTCTTCTCTGCACCCTTTCCAGAGTCTCAGCATCTAAACGTTCCAGGTGTTCGATCACTTTGGAGGGCACAGGACAAGGAGGAAAGCTGGGGCTGGGTAGCACGCCATTTTCTGCCCTGGTTTGAGGATGGCTGGGACAGATTCTTCTCTCCCCCAGAGCCAGGCAACGAACGGATGGCGAGGAACGTCCTGAAGTACGAGAAGCTTTTGAGGAGGGATCGGGAGGAGGGCCAAGAAAGGATCCCTTTGCAGAGACCCAACGTGACCCACCTGGAGACGCGAGACGCCTACGAGAAGCTCTGCCAGAGGCTGGGGGCTCAGGTGGGCGAGCCGTGGAGGCCTTTTTCTGAGGAAGAAGCACGTAGCATTTAGAGGGGGACCAAAAGTGATGTGGTGTGTGTGTGTGTGTAGATAGATAGATAGATAGATAGATAGATAGATAGATAGATAGATAGATAGATAGATAGATATGAATATATGTCTCTGCAGGTGTATGTGTAATCTGCCTTTCCCAAGGAAATTCCCATGTTCCATGCAACTCTGTTCCCACTTTATCCTTACCACCGAGAAGGCCCTCCCCCTGGGTGTTATCCGCCGGCAGTCTTTAACCGGCGGCACCCTGAGAAGACCCTCCCTGTGGGAGCGCACTGGACGAAGGGAGCTTGATGCCGGCAGCAGGTGTTCCCTCAAATATCCCGGACCCTCGCCATTTAGGGCTTTATAGGTCATCACCAGCACCTTGAATCTCACCCGGAGGGCAACCGGAAGCCAATGCAGCTCGCGGAGTAGAGGTGTTACATGGGAGTATCGGGAGACCCCCATCACAACTCGCGCGGCCGCATTCTGCACCAGTTGAAGCCTCTGAGTGGCAGCCCCATGTAGAGGGCGTTGCAGTAGTCTAAACGGGAGGTCACGAGCGCATGAGTGACTGTGCGTAGGGCATCTCGGTCCAGGTAGGGTTGCAACTGGCGCACCAGCAATGGTCATGTTTATTTGCTTGCAGGATCTGAACTGAGGAACTGAGCTGCAGCCTGCAGCAATTTATAGCCTGGCCCCTAGGCGGCAGCCAATAGGTTTAAAGCAACCCATTGCCGCCTAGGGGCAGCCAATAGCAGCACTGGAGACGGGGTGTCTGAGTTGCTGGGAGCCGTTAGCTAGCTCCAGCTTACGTGGTGTTACAATTAAGCCCAATACATAACAGCAACCCCGACCCTTAAAGACTTACAACACGGGTCTTCCGGCTCCAACACCTTCCCCATTCTGATTTCCTTGCCATTAGCTTGCCAGTTCCTTGCCAATTCATTTCTAACATGTTTTCTAGTCCTCATGAATCTCCCAATCGACTCACCAAGGACCTTGAAACAGAGTCTCCAAGAAGCCAGGAAGGGATCAAACCTCCTTTCCCAAAAACCAAGCTGGTGGTGTAAGACACCCTTCAACGTGGCTTGCTGACAGACTAGAATAGATCCAATAATTCAGAGGCGTCCCCAGAAGAGGGGGTGGGGGTATTAAAGGCAGGTCGAAGTTGAAGTCCACCTGTCCTCATGTTGCCCAGATGGAGAAACACTGCGTTAGACATTTTTTTTATTCTTATTGAAGCCAGCCCGGCGTCCTCACCTTGCAGAGAGAAGGGTGGCAAACACATTTAACCAACCCGTAAATCCTAATGATTTTTTAAAAATAAATAAATAAAATAAATACGTTGCTTTGCAAAACGGTCCCGCTTTGTCCCGCTCTCCTTTCAGCCAGCTGACGACCGGCTCTCTTGCTCCTACGAGACCAACCGGAGCCCTTGGCTGATGCTGCAGCCTCTGAAAAAGGAAATTTTGCACCCGCGGCCGGAGGTGACCCTGTACCACGACTTCGTCAGCCCATCGGAGGCGGAGAAGATCAAGGCCCTGGCGGCTCCCGGGGTAGGCGGTGCCTTGGCGGGCCGGTCTTCTTTAGCATTTCTCCCGCTGTAGACCTGGACTTAACGACCGCAATGGAACCCCCCCCCAACATTTAGGCGGCCGAGTGAGAAATTTGTGGAGCGCGTTTTGCCGCACTTTACAACGGTGGCTAAGTGAATCCCTGCCGTGGTTCAGTTAGCAACACGGTCCTTAAGCGAATCCGGCTTCCCCCCCCCATTGACTTGGCTCGTCAGAAGGTCACCAAAGGGGAGCACATGACACACACACCCCGGGACCTTGCAACTGTCATAAGTACATGCCAGTTTCCAAGCATTATTGAGAACGTGACCCTGGGGATGCTGCAGCGGTTGTAAGGGTGAAAGACGGCCCTAAATCCCTTTTCTGGGTGACGTTGTAACTTAAGAGTAGTCACTAAATGAACCGTCCCTTCCCCTCTCCTTCCTCTCCTCTCTTCTTCTCTCTCCCTCATCCCCCTTTTCCTCCAGTTGCAGAGATCCGTGGTGGCTTCAGGAGAAAAACAGGAAGAGGCCGACTATCGGATAAGTCAGAGGTAAGATGGGTGGACTTCAACTCCCAGAATTCCCCAGCCAGTAATTTCTTCCCCTTTTCCTTTTTCTCCTTCTCTTTCCTCCCTCCTTCCCTCCCTTTCTCCTTTCCTTCTTTTCCTTCCTTTTTTTCTTCCTTCGTTCTCCTTTTTCCCTTTCCTCTCCCCTCCTCTCATCTTTTTCTTCCTCCCTCCCTCCCTCCCTCCCTCCTTTGCTTCCCTTCCGTTTCCCTTTCCTCTTCCTCCCTCCCCCTCTCCCTCCTTCCCTCCCTCCATTGCTTTCCCTCCATTTCCGTTTCCCCTTCCTTCCTCCCTCGCTTCCTCCCTTCTTTCCATCTTTTTTCTATTCCTCCCTCCCTCCATTTCCTTCCCTTTCCCCTCCCTCCCTCCCTCCTTTGCTTCCTTTCCTTGCTTCCCTTTCCTTCCTTCCTTCCTTCCTCCCTCCTTCCCTCCCATTTTCCTTCCTTCCTCCCTTTCTTTCATCTTTTTTCTATTCCTTCCTCCCTCAATTTTCTTCCATTTCCCCTCCCTCCCTCCCTCTCTCCCTCCTTTGCTTCCCTTCCATTTCCTTTTCCCCTTGCTTCCTCCCTCCCTCCCTTTTTTCCATCTTTTTTCTATTCCTCCCTCCCTCCCTCCATTTCCTTCCCTTTCCCCTCCCTCCCTCCCTCCTTTGCTTCCCTTCCTTGCTTCCATTTCCTTCCTTCCTTCCTTCCTTCCTTCCTTCCTTCCTCCCTCCTTCCCTCCCATCTTCCTCCCTCCCTTTCTTTCATCTCTTTTTTCTATTCCTCCCTCCCTCCCTCCCTCCTTTGCTTCCCTTCCTTGCTTCCATTTCCTTCCTTCCTTCCTTCCTTCCTTCCTTCCTTCCTTCCTTCCTTCCTTCCTCCCTCCTTCCCTCCCATCTTCCTCCCTCCCTTTCTTTCATCTCTTTTTTCTATTCCTCCCTCCCTCCCTCCCTCCCTTGCTTCCCTTCCTTGCTTCCATTTCCTTCCTTCCTTCCTTCCTTCCTTCCTTCCTTCCTTCCTTCCTTCCTTCCTTCCTTCCTCCCTCCTTCCCTCCCATCTTCCTCCCTCCCTTTCTTTCATCTCTTTTTTCTATTCCTCCCTCCCTCCCTCCCTCCTTTGCTTCCCTTCCTTGCTTCCATTTCCTTCCTTCCTTCCTTCCTTCCTTCCTTCCTTCCTCCCTCCTTCCCTCCCATCTTCCTCCCTCCCTTTCTTTCATCTCTTTTTTCTATTCCTCCCTCCCTCCCTCCTTTGCTTCCCTTCCTTGCTTCCATTTCCTTCCTTCCTTCCTTCCTTCCTTGCTTCCATTTCCTTCCTTCCTTCCTTCCTTCCTTCCTTCCTTCCTTCCTTCCTTCCTTCCTTCCTTCCTTCCTCCCTCCTTCCCTCCCATCTTCCTCCCTCCCTTTCTTTCATCTCTTTTTTCTATTCCTCCCTCCCTCCCTCCTTTGCCTTCCTTCCTTTTCCTTTCCCCCTCCCTCCTTTCCTATTCTTCCTTCCTTCCATCTTTCCTTCGCCACCCATCTCAGGGTCTACGAGAATGGGCGGCTCACCCTCTCCTCCCCTTCTTCTGTTCTCCCGCCATCTTTGGGAGGAGCCCTAGCTGGCTACTCCTGGATGTTCTCCAGCCATTGTTTCAAAATGAGTCCTTCGGGAGAAGGGCGGTATACAAATATAATAAACTTAAACTTAAAATACGGCCTTTTTTAATTTTATTTTTCCTTCCGGCACCCCTTTTTTTCCTTTCCTGCCCTGAGATGCAAGCAGCCCGTCTAAGGGGACGGCGGGATTTGCACCCCAAAAGTGCCCCAGCCACACCTTTCCTTTGCACCTCTTCAGCCTTCCTGAATTACTTTCCACGTCTACCTTATAAAGCCCGTCTGGTTTTTCCTTCCCTATGAATTTATAAGCGCCATTAATCATTTCCCGGGAAGGTCTGTCTGCGCTGAAGGGGGAAATGACTGCAGACGGCCTCTTGAAAAGCCAAGAAAGTGTGTGTCTGTGTGTGTGTGTGTGAAAAAAAACCCCCACATACAGTATCAAGTTGCTATAGTTGCACCACACACCCCCTAAAATATGTTTCATGATCTCACTGCTGAATTTTGCAACGGGCAGAGGGGGGAAAAAAACACACCAAACCTTTAAATGCTTCTCCAGCTGGGGAAAGCAGTTAACTCTTCTCTGGCCTCGCCTGCTCTGTAGAAAGAAGAAGATCTGGGCTGGATCGCCGGATCTCAGATGGGAATTTGGTCCAGTTGAAGCCTTGTCAATGCTGATTAGCAATATAGGTGGGAATGGCTGTTAGGTGGAAGTTTGTTAATGGATGCTTTCAGATTTTTATTATGGTTATTTTGTGTGTGTGGAAAAACTGCTTCTTCTGCACCCCGGTAACTTTCTCCTCTTTCTTCTTTCTTCTTTCTCCTTCTCCCTTTTTTTCCCTCTTTCTCCTTCCCCCCCCCTCCTCCTCCTCCTCCTCCTATTCTCTTTCTCTTCTACTCCGCAAACCCCACTCCCTTCTAGCCATTGCTTTTTTTGTCAAAGAAAAAGGTGCCGGAACTCAGACATGTCATACAACCCGCCTTGCCTACCCTACAAGGTTCCATCCAAAAAAGGTGCCGGAACTCCGTTCTGAGCGTTCTATGAGAAAAAAAGCCCTGCTTCTAGCCCTGATGATGTTACCTAGTTGGGTCATGAAACGTCTGCAAGAAAACCCCCTGGCTCAGAGAGCAAAAAGGACCCTATAGTTCTTCTCTGTCACCAGTCCTTCTGCTTCCCCCCTTCCTCTCCTTCTCCTCCTCCTCCTCCTTCTTCATCCTCCTCCTCCATAACCCCCCCTCCTTCTAGCGCTGATGATGTTACCCAGTTGGGTCATGAAACGTCTGCAAGAAAACAGCCAAGCTCAGAGAGCACCAAGGACCCCACAGTTCTTCTCTATCACCAGTCCTTCTCCTTCTTCCCCTTCCTCCTCCTCCTCCTCCTCTTCTTCTTCTTCTTCTTCTTCTTCTTCTTCTTCTTCCTCCTCCTCCTCCTCTTCTTCTTCCTCCTCCTCCTCCTCCTCCTCCTCCTCCTCCTCCTCTTCCACAAACCACACTCCCTTCTAGCCCTGATGATGTTACCTAGTTGGGTCATGAAATGTCTGCAAGAAAACCACCCAGCTCAGAGAGCACCAAGGACCCCACAGTTCTTCTCTATCACCAGTCCTTCTCCTTCTTCCCCTTCCTCCTCCTCCTCCTCCTCCTTCTTCCTCCTCCTCCTCTTCTTCTTCTTCTTCCTCCTCCTCCTCCTCCTCCTCTTCTTCTTCCTCCTCCTCCTCCTCCTCCTCCTCCTCCTCCTCCTCTTCCACAAACCACACTCCCTTCTAGCACTGATGATGTTCCCTAGTTGGGTCATGAAATGTCTGCAAGAAAACCACCCAGCTCAGAGAGCACCAAGGACCCCACAGTCCTTTTTCTTCTTCCTCCTCCTCCTCCTCCTCCTCCTCCTCCTCCTCCTCCTCCTCCTCCTCCTCCTCCTCTTCCACAAACCACACTCCCTTCTAGCACCGATATTGTTACCTAGTTGGGTCATGAAACGTCTGCAAGAAAAGCATCAATCTCAGAGAACACCAAGGACCCCACAGTCTTCCTCCCCCTCCCCCTCCCCCCCTTTGATTAGAGTTATGGATTAAGTCAGAATAGCAGAATAACAGAACCACCAAGTTGGTAGGGACCGTAGAGATCTTCTAGACCTTATACTATTGTGGAGAGATTCCAGCCTCTTCTTGAAAACCTCCCGGGTTGGAGCACCCACAACCTCTGGAGGCAAAAGCCGTTCCGAGTCATTAAATTGCTCTCTGGTGCATCCCAGTTGTGTTCACTCACTGTCGGACTGGGGCTGTTGCTGGATCTTTTTCAGTGCTTGGCTGAAAGACGGCGTGGATCCCGTGATCGGGGCCTTGGGTCGGCGGGCTGCGGCCTTAACCGGCCTGAGTATCCAGCACCCTTACGCAGAATACCTCCAGGTGGTCAACTACGGGTTGGGAGGCCACTACGAGCCCCACTTCGACCATGCGACGGTGAGTTCAACCTGTTGCAAACCGCTTGCCTGTGAAAACAGCCTTTCCCTCTTCAGATGCAAAAATAGCCAGGCTTGATTTATAACCAAAGATTTTCCCGAAAAGGGAAGAAGAAAAAGGAAGGCCAGCGGGCTGTAAAAAACAGAAAGATATCAGGAAGCGCCAGGCTAGGAACCAGGTGACTCGAGAGTTCTAGTTCTGCATTAAGCATGAAAGCCAGCTGGAGGAGTTTGGGTCAATCACTAGGAGGTGGTGAGTTCTAGTTTTGCCTTAGGCATGAAAGCCAGCTGGGTGACTTTGGGCCAATCATCTTGAGGTGCTGTGTTTTAGTCCTGCCTTAGGCATGAAAGTGGATTGAGTGACTTTGGGCTAATCACCAGGAGGTGGGGAGTTCTAGTCCCACCTTAGGCATCAAAGCTGGCTGTGTAACTTTTGGCCCAATTACACGAGGTGCTGAGTTCTAGTCCCGCCTTAGGAATAAAAGCTGGCTGTGTGACTTAGGGCCAATCACCAGGAGATGGGGAGTTCTAGTCCCGCCTTAGGCATGAAAGCCAGCTGGGTGACTTTGGGCCAGTCCCTCTCTCTCAGCCCAACCTCTCAAGGTTGTTGTGGGGAAAATAGGAGGAAGAAAGCATATTGTGTATGTTCGTTACCTTAATTATTTATAATAATAATAATAAAGGTGGGATTAAAAAAAATAATGGCTATGTTGAGAATTGACCCATGTAGACAAACAATACAAGCATTGTAAACTCCATTGAATGGCTGATCTTGCAACAAGCTGCTCCCAATCAAAAAAAATCTCATTTTTGTTCCCCTTCTGATTCAGTCCAGAAAAAGCCCCCTGTATCGGATGAAATCTGGAAATCGAATAGCTACATTGATGATCTATGTGAGGTTTTAATCTATTTTTCTTTCTTTCTTTCTCCGGTATCTGTAGCAGACTGAGGGGTGCAAGAGATTGCTGAGGGGAAGGCCCACCTTCACTCTGTCTCTCATCACTAATCTATTCTGTATTCCTATCCTATCCTATCCTATCCTATTCCATTCCACTCCATTCCATATTTCTATTCTATTCTATTCTATTCTATTCTATTCTATTCTATTCTATTCTATTCTATTCTATTCTATTCTATTCTATTCTATTCTATTCTTCCTTATTCTAATCCTTATTCTATTCTATTCTATTCCTTATTCTATTATTCTATTCTATTCTATTCTATTCTATTCTATTCTATTCTATTCTATTCTATTCTATTCTATTCTATTCTATTCTTATTCTATTCCATTCCATTCCATTCTAATTCCATTCCATATTTTCTATTCTATTCTATTCTATTCTATTCTATTCTATTCTATTCTATTCTATTCTATTCTATTCTATTCTAATCCTTATTCTATTCTATTCCATTCCATTCCATTCCATTCCATTCCATTCCATATTTTCTATTCCATTCCATTCCATTCTATTCTATTCTATTCTATTCTATTCTATTCTATTCTATTCTATTCTATTCTATTCTATTCTATTCTATTCTATTCTATTCTATTCTATTCTATTCTATTCTATTCTATTCTATTCTATTCTATTCTATTCTATTCTATTCTATTCTATTCTATTCCATTCCATTCCATTCCATTCCATTCTATTCCATTCCATTCCATTCCATTCCATATTTTCTATTCTATTCCATTCCATTCAATTCCGTATTTCTATTCTGTTCTGTTCTATTCTATTCATATACTTTGAAAGGTGTTTGGGGACCCCCTGATATGAACAAACCCCCTACTGTAATTAATGTTGATTGTGTTAACATACAACCCAGCCACCCCAACAAGGGCTACTGAGACTAGAATTGTGAATTAGAGCTAGTAGTTGTGGGGACTCCATCACGGGAGCTTTTCAATGAAGATTGGGCAACCATTTGCCTGGAATGGTATGGGAACTCCTGGCTTGGGCAGGGGGCTGGACTAGAAGACCTCCAAGGTCCCTTCTAGTTATTCTAGGATTCATCCTTTCTGTTGCCTCTTTTTGCTTAGTTAAGTTCAGTAGAAGCCGGAGGATCGACTGCCTTCATTTATGCAAATCTGAGCGTGCCGGTTGTGAAGGTAGGAATTTCCCCTCCCAGCCGGTTTTCTTTCCGACGAGTCAAAACCCAACTTTGTTCTCAGATCTGCTTCCTGGCAAAAATGTCCCTATCACAAACAGCCAAATCATTTGTTTGTTGGTTCACTTGTGCATTGATTCATTCACTCAATTACTCATTTATGCATTCATTCCCTCATTCTTTGCTCATTCATTCACTCATTCACTCTCACTCACTTATTCACTGATTCACTCACTCATTCACTCATTCTTTGCTCATTCATTCTCACTCCCATTCACTTATTCACTAATTCATTCACTCATTCATGCATTCACTAATTCATTCATTCCCATTCTTTGCTCATTCACTCTCATTCACTTATTCACTAATTCATTTATTCACTCTCATTCACACAGTCACTAATTCATTCGCTCATTCATTTACTCTCATTCAGGCACACATTAATTCATTCTGCTCCTTCATTCACTCACTCATTCACTAATTCATTCACTCTCATTCATTTACTCATTCGCACATTCACTAATTCACATGCATTCGCTCATTCTTTGCTCATTCACTAATTCACTCATTTATTCATTCACTCACTCACTCATTCCCCAAGTCTCTCATTAATTCATTCTCATTCTCTGCTCATTCATTCACTCTCACTCTTTCATTCAATTATTCACTAATTCACTCACTCATTCTTTGCTCATTCATTCATGCATTCACTAATTCATTCATTCACTCATCTTATTCACTAATTCACTCTTTCACACACTAATTTACTCATTCTTTGCTCATTCATGCATTCACTAATTCACTCATTTATTCATTAACTCACTCACTCATTCCCCAAGTCTCTCATTAATTCATTCTTTGCTTATTCATTCACTCACTCATTCACGCATTCACACCCATTCTTTGCTCATTCATTCACTCTTTCACTTATTCACTAATTCATTCACTCATTCATTCATGCATTCACTCATTCTTTGCTCATTCATTCACTCATTCATGCATTCACTAATTCACTCATTCATTCATTCTTTGCTCATTCATTCACTCACTTATTCACTAATTCATTCACTCTCATTCATGCATTTACTAATTTACTAATTCATTCATTCACTCTCATCTTATTCACTCATTCATTCACTCATTCATGCATTCACTAATTCACTCATTTATTCATTCACTCATTCCCCAAGTCTCTCATTAATTCATTCACTCACTCATTGATTCTCTTATTCATTCACTCTCATTCATTTACTCACTCATTCATGCATTCACTCTCATTCTTCGCTCATTCACTCACTCATTCACTGATTCATTCATTTCATTCACGCGCTCAGTGTGCAGGCCGTCCATCTCCCCTGTAAGGTGACTCTTACCTTGACATTTTCCAACACCCCCCCTCCTCGTCCCCCCCACACGTGGCCTAGCCTGGGTTGGGGGCCACTCCCGTGTGGACAAATCCCACCCACCCACCCCCAGCCTCTTCCCTTCTGGTCTCTTTTGAAGAATGCGGCTCTTTTCTGGTGGAACCTGCGTAAGAACGGCCACGGGGACGAGGACACCCTCCACGCTGGATGCCCAGTCCTGGCCGGAGACAAGTGGGGTAAGCAAGTGGGGGTGGGGCTTTTCCCCCTAACCCCCCCAAGACCTGTCTTGCTGCAGCTACGGAGGAAACGCTGCAGATGGCAGGACTTTGCAAGCTCAGACGCCTTCTGATACTTTGCTGGGGAGGCTGGGGCCCAATAAAGCTTTGCCGGCGCAGGCGGTCCTGGACTTACGGCCACAACGGAGCCCCAAGTTTCTGTTGCTAAGCGAGACCTTGGTGAAGCGACTTTTTGCCCCATTTTCCCATCTTGCTTGCCACAGTTCTTAAGCGAGTCCCTGCAGCTGTTAATGTCCTGGTTCCGACAGATGAAACTCTTCAAAGAACTTCGAGGCGTTGTTTACCTTAAAGAATCTTTATTTGAGGAGCATAGCATCGGCACTAACACAGTCGAAGCCAAAATCTGGGTTCCCCTCCCCTGAGCACGTAGTATCAAAGCACAGTTCCCTCCTCCAATTAACAGTCATAAATCACATTCCCCAATTAGTTTGAAAGGCAGGCTTCCCCTCCAGTTCTCCAGCCCGCCAATTCTTTTATCACCTCTTATTTCAATAACCTTGGTTCTCACGCTAGGTTCAGCCTTGTTATGTCTAGCTAAACTCTCGTGCACCTTCCTCCCCCCAGCATCATTTAACTCTAACACTAAGAGTAATTCTTATCACTTAACAACCATCTCTCTTAGTGACAGAAATTTTGGGCGCAGTGTAAAGCCGAGGACTGCCTGTTATAACGATATAAAATTACACCTGGTGTAAATGATAATGAGGGCCGCTTTGCAAATGGGTGGGACGTATCCGCGCCTTCCTGATCCCTCGTGGGCCTCCTCTTTCTCTCCCCAGTGGCCAACAAGTGGTTCCACGAACACGGCCAGGAGTTCCACAGGCGGTGCAGCACCAACCCAGAGGACTAGCAACCCCCCGCCCCCCCAGGCGCTCCGCGAGGGCGTGAAAACAATGAGTATACGTCTTGCAGCTGGGTTGGGAATGCGCAGAGAAAATCTGAACATCTGGCAGATGCCTGGAGGCAGAGATGGCTGGGGGACCAGCCAGGCAGAGTCAAGGCGGGTCCGAGTTTTATTTATTTAACTTGAGGACTAGCAGGTTGGGGAAAAAAATAAAGTTTGGGCTGCCGGGGAGAAGCACACGCTTGGGTGTGCAAGGTCCCGGAAGTCTCCTTGCCACAATCGCTACAATCCCGAGATGAGGGATGAGAAGAGCCGAGGAGCTGTTGGGATATTATGGGATGTGGGCCCCAGTTGCGGAAGTGGGTAGAGTTAAGAGCTCGACTTACGACGGAGCCCCGGATTTTCATTGCTGAGCAAGACAGCTGTTAAAGTGAGTTGCGCTCCGTTTGACGGCCTTTTTTTTGTTAAGTGAGTTATGCAGAGAAGGGCACCTTGGTGGCCTCTGAGCTTGGTTGTTTTCTTGCAGACATTTTGTGACCCAGCTAGGGAACATCATCAGTGCAAACTCCCCAGCCTTCTAGCCCTGATGATGTTCCCTAGTTGGGTCATGAAACGTCTGCAAGGAAACCAACCAGCTCAGAGAGCAGCGAGGACCCCACAGTCCACTTCCTCCTCCTCCTCCACAAACCCCGCCCCCCTTCTAGCACTGATGATGTTCCCTAGTTGGGTCATGAAACGTCTGCAAGGAAACCACCCAGCTCAGAGAGCACCAGGGACCCCACAGTCTTTCCTTCCTTCCTTCCTTCCTTCCTTCCTTCCTCTTCCTCCTCCTCCCCCCCCTCCTAGCACTGATGATGTTCCCTAGTTGGGTCATGAAACGTCTGCAAGGAAACCACCCAGCTCAGAGAGCACCAGGGACCCCACAGTCTTTCCTTCCTTCCTTCCTTCCTTCCTTCCTCTTCCTCCTCCTCCCCCCCCTTCTAGTACTGATGATGTTCCCTAGTTGGGTCAGGAAATGTCTGCAAGAAAAGCACCCAGCTCAGAGGGCACCAAGGACCCCACAGTCCTCCTCCTCACACCCCTCCCTTCTAACACTGATGAGGTTCCCTAGTTGGGTCATGAAATGTTTGCAAGAAAACTACCAACTTCAGAGAGCACTGAAGGCCCCACAGTTCTCCTCCTCCTCCTCCTCTTCTACTCCACAAACTCCACTCCCTTCTAGCACTGATGATGTTCCCTAGTTGGGTCATGAAACGTCTGCAAGGAAACCAACCAGCTCAGAGACCACCAAGGACCCCACAGCCCTCCTCTTCCTCTTCTCTGCAGACCCCCCTCCCTTCTAGCACTGATGGATGTTTGGGTAACGAAGCGTCTGTAAGCAAATTAATGGGTCAACTTATTTCCTGTAGACTTATTATATATATTATATTATTAGCTGACATCGTATCGTCTGTAAGAGGGGGGGGGTCAACTTATTTTCCAAAGCACCGGCAGGCAGGGCAATGGATGGAAACTTAAGCAAGGAGAGAAGCAACCTGGAATTAAGGAGGAATTTCCCGACCGTGAGGACAATCATCCTTTGGAACAGCTTGCCACCAGAAGCTTCATCGCTGGCGTTTTTAAGAGACTGGGCCGTCGCTTCTCTACGTGGCTTGAGCAGGGGGCTGGACTAGAAGACCTCCAAGGTCCCTTCCAACTCCCGTTTTTTTCTCTTATTCTGAACGATTTGCCTTCAGAAGTTGTGGCCGCTCCATCACTGGAGGTTTTGAAGAAGAGACTTGGACACTCACCGGTCTGAAATGATGTACGGTTTCCGGATTCAACAGGTGGACAAAAATGCCCCAATTCACTCTGAACATCTGGCTGGACCGTAATTTAAAAAAAAACACACAAACAAACAAACACCACCAAACCCACAGACTTAATTTGCAGATTCTTTTCCACTTTCTTTATTTGAATTCAACACATACCCCGGAAAAGAAAAAAAGAAAAAAGGTTTGGCCACCAGAAGTGAAGAACAGGAAAAAAAAGACTTTGGGAAGGTGTGTGTCTGTGTGTGTGTCTGCCACCAGCCCTGAATCGTGCCTCTTCAACAACACACAAACCCCCGATTTTTTTTCCCCCTCCTTCTTCCCAAACGAGGAAGCACAGCGTTGATGGGTTTGGAATGGGAAGGAGCTGTCGGGGCTGCGATGTAGGAAACATCTGGAAACCTTTTGTGGCTGCGAAAAATGCGGTTGCATTCCTGGATCTAGAAAGGGGGTGTGTGTTTGGGGGGGGGGGAAGAGACAGCTTGATGAAGGATTAGCAAATGATTAAGCAGCCAGAAATTCACCAGGGGCAGCTTCCATTCCTGCTCGTGTTGCGCCAGACTTCCTAATACAGCGTTGGTCAACCTGGGCGGCTTTAAGACGGGTGGACTTCAACTCCCAGAATTCCCCAGCCAGCTGGCTGGGGAATTCTGGGAGTTGAAGCCCACCCGTCTTAAAGCCGCCCAGGTTTACCCAACACTGCAGACCCAGAAAAAAAAAAGCAATTTGCAAGGAGAGGCCAGCCTGCCACTACCCCAGCCTGCCACTTTTCAAACGTGCTGGGCTTGCAACCAAATACGGTGGCTAGCAATTTTGGAAACTGCGCACCGGGTGCGTCTGGGCCAGGCGCCCCGTTCGGGAATGCCGTGCCCTTCATGCTTGGGACAATCCAACCGTGGCGGTCTAAAAAACGTGGCTACTTACAGACGAGCAGAGAGGGGGGCGAAGCAAGGAAGGTCTGCCGAGAATATATATATACTTTTTTCCAGGCCAACATCCACGATTGGCAGCCGGGGAGCGGTAAGGAAGAGACAAGCCAGGATCTGCGATGATCAAACTTGAAACTCGTTGTTTTTTTCTTTCTTTCCCCTTCTTTTCTTTCCGGGAAGGACAAAGGAACCAGGATGTAGTGTCGGCGGGGGGTGGGATGGGGGAATGGAAAGCCGAGTCGGAGATGCGATTTGTGTTGACGGGTTCGGAGACCGGATGACGGGAAGGAGACGGGACATGCCACGGGGCGTCCGATGTTGGTTTATTTACAAGAGGCGCAGAAGGGACCGTCCGGGGGTGGGTGGGTATTAACAAGCAGGAAAAACACTGCGAAGGAGCAGAAAAAAAAAAAGGGGGGGGGAATGTCAACCTCCAGCTCAGGTATCCGAATCAAAAGTCCAGGATTATTATTTTCATTTCCGTTCCCAATTCTGTCATTTTAATCTAGAAATATGTTCAGCTTTCTATATTACATAGCACCAACTCGCCATTTCCATATCAATCCAATCGGTGAAACCCAAAATCAAAGCATCATGTTTGCCCACCTCAAGCCCAAAGTCCAGAAGCGACTGCCGAGCGGTTGACACAAAAGTACTTGCGTCCTTTGTCTTTTTATCCCAAAAAAAAAAGTCGCTTTAGCCCTCTCTGCCAATTCCTTCGCCTTTCCCCCAGGCTGGGAAACACGGAGACATCCTTCCATCTTGGTACTTAGAGCAGTCTTGCTGCCCTCACCATATACAAAGTCAGAGTTGCAAAAATACACACACACCCCGCAAGTCTTTTTTCCATTAGAAAAAGTTTGAAAAAGTTTCCGGTTTATTATTTTCATTTCTGAAAGGCTTTACTGTTCATTGAATATATATGGCACGGTACAAGCGAAGGGAAAACTAAGTCTTAAAATCCCAAGGCTTCGCTCTGCAGCACAGAACCGTGACTTTCCCAACCAAACCCCACCACCCACCCACCCACCCACCCCAGATGCCCACGCAACTTTGGAAGATCATGATAGTGGCTGTGACTAGGGGGGCTTTCGCCCAGGTTCGCCTGGTGCGCCAGTTGCGGCCCTATCTGGACCGGGATGCCCTGTGTACGGTCACTCATGCGCTCGTGACCTCTCGTCTGGACTACTGCAACACTCTCTACATGGGGCTTCCCTTGAAGACCACTCGGAGGCTCCAGCTGGTACAGAATGCAGCCGCGAGAGTTGTCTTGGGAGTCTCCCGGTACTCCCATGTTACACCTTTGCTCCGCGAGCTGCATTGGCTACCAGTTGTCTTCCGGGTGAGGTTCAAGGTTTTGGTAATGGTTTTCAAGGCCCTACATGGCATGGGTCCGGAGTACCTCGGGGATCACCTGCTGCCGGCGTCAACTTCCCTCCGCCCTGTGCGTTCCCACAGAGAGGGCCTCCTCAGGGTGCCTCCAGTCAGGGAATGTCGGCTGGTGGCCCCCAGGGGGAGGGCCTTCTCTGTGGGTGCTCCGGCTTTATGGAATCAGCTGCCGGTTGAGCTCCGGATGGCACCCGACCTTCGCTCCTTCCGACGCGGCCTGAAGACCTACCTATTTGAGCAAGCCGGCCTGGCCTGATGGGGGATGTGCTGGGGTTTTTATTGGGGATTTTTAATATTATTCTACTGTTTTTAGCTCGGGCTCTTATTTAATTCTTTTTTTAATTTTTGTATTCTGTATTTTTTATGTGCCCTGTTCACCGCCCTGAGTCCTTCGGGAGAAGGGCGGTATACAAATCTAATAAATGAAATGAAAATGAAATGAAACTCATGCGAACAAATTCCCTTGGTTATGTGCGTTTTAAATGTGTCTTATGCAGTGCTTTTTTTTTTGTAAAAGGAAAAAGGTGCCGGAACTCACACAATGTCACACAACCCGCCTTGCCTACCCTACAAGGTTCCATCCAAAAAAAGGTGCCGGAACTCCGTTCTGAGCGTTCTATGAGAAAAAAAGCCCTGTATGTGTACACTTTGAGAGGAAGCCACTGCATTTCATTTTTAACGTGTGCCGCTGGGCCCACAGGGGAAAATAACAATAAAGATTATCTCAATCTAATTTGGGGAACCGTCTGCTCTCTTCTGCGCACTTGCCAGAAAGTCCTTGAAAGCCTTCCAGACTGCGGCCTCTCGGCAAACTTCCGTAGAACTGGAGAGGTTTCGTTTCTCTAACTATGCCGGCGGGTTATTCCCAGGGGAAGGGCGTTCTCTGTGGGCGCGCCGGCCCTATGGAACCAACTTCCCACGGAACTCAGGACTGCCCCCGACCTTCGCTCATTTCGCCGGGACTTGAAAACCTGGTTCTTCGAGCGGTTTGGCCCAGACTGAGGGGTTTTAATTTAATTTAATTTAATTGGGTTTTAGTTTAACTTCAGGGACTGTAATTTAATTATAGTTTTCACTGATTTTAATTTTTGTATGCTATGTATTTTAATTCTCTCTGTAAACCGCCCTGAGTCCTACGGGAATAGGGCGGTATATAAATTTAAATAATAAATAAATAAATAAATAAATAAATAAATAAATAAATAAATAAATAAATAAAACATTCAAAAAACAACACCCCCCCTTTACTCTTAATGGCAAGATGGAAACAAGGAGGCAGGTAGCTGCCAGAGTTTCACTCTTGACAGAGGAGGCGTAG
This sequence comes from Vipera berus, assembly GCF_964194415.1. Taxonomy (NCBI): domain Eukaryota; kingdom Metazoa; phylum Chordata; class Lepidosauria; order Squamata; family Viperidae; genus Vipera; species Vipera berus. Next base: position 2,624,765 of record NC_138206.1, read on the forward strand.
TAGCTGCTCCACCTTGATTTAGGGTTCCCGTATTGCGTGACGACACCCACCGTGGGTTATAAATCGTCTTCGGCTTACGAGCGCAAATGAACCCCCAAAGCTTTCTGTGGGTGAGTGCGTTTTTGTGCTTAAGGCAGCTGTTCCACAGGTTTTGCCCCATTTTTACGACCGTTCTTGCTGCGCCTGTTAAGCGAAGCGCTGCAGCTGTGAAGTCACTAAGTGAATCTGGCTTCCCCAGTGACTTGTCGGAAGGTCGCAAGAGGGGATCACGTGAGCCCGGAGACGCAGTGACCGTCATAAGTGCGGGTCAGCTGTCAAGCCTCTGAATGGAAATCACGTGATCGCGGGGATGCTGGGACGGTTGTTTAAGTGTGAAAAATGGTCACAAGCATAACTCTGAACGGTTACTAAATGTAAGCCGAGGACTATTTGTACAGCTCTTCGCACCAGCTCATCCCTCCAAGCTCCCCTCTTTATTTTGGGGGTGGCGATTTCCAGATTTCGCCCCTCCCATCCCAAACCTATTTGGGGGGCTCCCGACAGTGACCACAACCGCCGGCCTTACCATTGGAATCCACCGATGGGCTCTGTAAACCTGTGACGGATCAAGAACGTCGCCACGGCTTCCGCTACCTGAGAGAGAGAGAGAGATGGGGGGAGGGGCAGAGATGAAGGAGGCTCTCCCCCTTTCCTCGGGACAGACCCCCCCAACGTGGGACCCCTGCATTCTGCACCTTCCTTGCTCTCGCCCAAAGGGGCCACTCCCGCAAACCTGGTCCAACTCTGCCAGCTGAAGCACTGAGGGTGGTCTCCAGAGAACATCCAAGGGAATGAGAGGACGACGAGAGCTGGAAGGGACCCTGGAGGTCTTCTAGTCCAACCCCCTGCTCAGGCAGGAAGCCCTATGCATTTCCAGATAAAATGGTTGCCTAATCTCTCTTTAAAAACTTCCAGTGATGAGGCACCCACAATTTCTGGAGGCAGGTTGTTCCACTGGTTGATTGTTCTCACTGTCGGGAAATTCCTCCTTAGTTCCAGGTTGCTTCTCTCCTTGATGAGTTTCCATCCATTGCTTCTTGTCCTGCCTTCGGATGCTTTGGAGAATAGCTTGACTCCCTCTTTTTTGGGGCAGCCCCTGAGATACTAGAAGACTGCTATCACGTCTCCCCTCGTCCTTCTCTTCATTAAACTAGACAGACCCAGTTCCAGCCACCGTTCCTCGTTATGTTTTAGCCTCCGGTCCCCTGATCATCTTTGTTGCTCTTCTCTGCTCTCTTTCAAAGAGTCCCAACATCTTTTTTTTTACATCGTGGTGACCAAAACAACAGCCGTGCTGGTTAGGGAATTCTGGGGGCTGAGGGAAACCCCTGGGGGGAGGGGCAACTAGCTTAGGCTGCCCCCTTGAACAAGCCTGACATGGTAACCTAGATTCAGAATCAACACAGAGCTGGAAGGGACCTTGGAGGTCTTCTAGTCCATCCCCCTGCTCAAGCAGGGGACCCTAGACCATTCCAGACAAGGGGCTGTCCGGTCTCTTCTTAAAAGCCTCCAATGATGGAGAAGGAAGGAAGGAAGGAAGGAAGGAAGGAAGGAAGGAAGGAAGGATAACAGACTTGGAAGGGACCTTGGAGGTCTTCTAGTCCATCCCCCTGCTCAAGCAGGGGACCCTAGACCATTTCAGACAAATGGCTGCCTGGTCTCCAGTGATGGAGCCCCCACAACCTCTGCAAGCAAACCGTTCCACTGGTTAATTGTTCTGTCAGGAAGTTTCTCCTTAGTTCTAGGTTGCTTCTCTCCTTGACGAGTTTCCATCCGTTGCTTCTTGTCCTGCCTTCAGAAGGTGCTTTGGAGAATAGCTTGACTCCCTCTTCTTTGGGGCAGCCCCTGAGATATCGGGACGCTGCTATCCTGTCCACCCTGTTGGAGCACCCACAACCTCTGGAGGTTCCACTGGTTAATTGCCCTCGCTGAAGGCAAATAAGCGCGCTACTCACTTTCTCCGGAGCATCCTCATGGACCGCGTGGCCACACTGTGGGAGGACCTGGATCTGGAATTTCCCTGCAGGTGAGAGAAAAGAGAGCCAGGTTGGGCCAGGGGTTAAGGCAGGGGTCTTCAAACTTGGCCCTTTTATGACTTGTGAACTTCAACTCCCAGAATTCCTCAGCCAGACATTCTGGCTGAGGAATTCTGGGAGTTGAAGTCCACAAGTCATAAAAGGGCCCAGTTTGAAGACCCCCCCTGCTTGTGGACTTCAACTCCCAGAATTCCTCAGCCAGCCACGCTGCCTGAGGAACTCTGGGAGTTGAAGTCCACAAGTCATCAAAGGGCCAAGTTTGAAGACCCCTGGGTTAAGGCATTGGGCAAGAAACTGGGAAACGGTGAGTTCGAGTCCTGCCTTGGGCACAAAGCCCAGCTGGGAAATTTGGGGCCAGCTTCACCCGTTCAGCCCGGTAACTCTACCAACTGAAAAAAACAGCCTCGAAAACACCTTGCAGGGAAGATGGTTGGCATAAAAATTAAAATAATAAAATAAAATAATAAAAAATGAATTATAAAATATAAAAGAAATGAAAAAGAACAAAAGAGAAAAGGAAAAAAAAGGAAAGGAAAAAAAGAAACAATAAAATAATAATAAAAAAGAAAACATGAAATAAAAATACTGTAGTAAAATAAAAAATAAAACAAAACATAGACGAACCTAAAAATAATAAAAGGAAAAAGAAAAACAAAGAAAAACAAGAAAAAAATAAATAAATAAATGAAAATGTAAAAGAAAATAAAAAACAAAATACAGAAGAAAAGTAAGAAAAAAGTCCAAGTTAAAAGTTACGTAAAATAATAATAAAATAAAATGCATAAAAAAAATGAAACCATAAAATATAAAATAAAATACAAAATAACAAAATGAAATACAAAATGAAATAAATAAATAAAAAAACTGACCGACTGCAGGGACCGGCCCACAATTACGAACGACTCAAAAGCGTAAATAAAGGTGTTTAAAAAAAATTTTTTTTTTTTTTAAAAAATTACATTAAAATTAAATTAAAATTAAAAAAAGACACACGGAGACAGGGGATTCCCCTAAATCTGGGTGAATTCATGAATGAAATCGGTGAATTCACGAATCCTTGGTTAAAAAACGAAATCGGCAGCGATGAAGTTCACACGAGTGGCAGCAGAATTTAAAAAAATGGCCAGGTTAAGGAGAAGACGTGGCTTGGCGTAACAAACGTGTTGTCTCTTTGTGCCACCCAGAAGATTAGGGAGGGTCCCCTTTCGCCTGACGACGTGGCTATAAAAGGGCTGGTTTTTCTTTTTTAAAACTATCGGCGAGATAATTTTACCCAAATACCAAGCACCAAAGTTCAAAGGCGACGTGTAACGAATACCCACCAGGCGACCGTTATCGGTTGATAATGCGGCAAGACGCCGCAATGACGCACAAAAAAAAAAATCAAGAATCCAGGAGCCCCTTTTCTGACTAACCAACTTTATCGAACGTTGATGCCTCTTAATATTTATTTATTTATTTATTTATTTATTGATGGGATTTATATCCCGCCCTCTCTCCCGAAGGACTCAGGGCGGCTAACAACAAAACATATAATAAGTACAGAAATTAAGATAAAAAATAAAGTTAAAATCATCTGTGCAATAAATTAAAATTAAAAATTAAAAATAAATTAAAAATTGTAAATATAATTAAAATGCCTGTCAGTCCAGGTCAGCCAGGTGGAAAAGGAGTGCTTCCAACCTTGATTAGTTGGAAAAAGGCTACCAGACTCCTGATTTGGGGCTGCTACACGCTTACACGCCTCTGTTTCAACGTCTACCCGCGTTATAGCGCGCTTTAAAGTACACTCATTTGGGAAAACCAGGGCTTTCAGAGGCATCTTTTATCGTTTTGAGAATCCAGCAAATTCTTTTACGCTTATCGAATGAATGAAAAGCATGTTTTAAAAGGATGAATGAAAGGATGTTTTAAAAGGCTTGGCATCGGAGGTGTCTAGTCAGCAGGGGGTGAAAAAGAGTTCTTTTAAATGAAGCCTTCTTAAAACCGTTCCTGGATTGTAAAGCGGAGAATTTTTACCTTGCATTTGGCCAATAGTCAGATCTTTATCCAGTCTGTCAACACCTAGAAATGGATGGGGGGGGGGAAGGAAAGAGGGAAAGGCACCCATGTTAATCCGATGCTCTTGCCAAATTTTGAATTTATTCTTTACATTTCTGAATTCTCTAACAGTCAGTCTGTCTGTCTGTCTGTCTATCATCTCTCTATATCTCTGTCTCCTATCTCTTATCTCCCTGTCTCGCCCTGTTCATCCATCTTTCTCCGCTCAATATCCATTAATCCAGAGGCCTTCAAACTTCAAACTTGGCCCTTTTTATGACTAGTGGACTTCAACTCCCAGAATTCCTCAGCCAGGCATGCTGGTTGAGGAATTCTGGGAGTTGAAGAGCAGGGGTCTTCAAACTTGGCCCTTTTATGACTTGTGGACTTCAACTCCCAGAATCCCTCAGCGTGCCTGGCTGAGGATTCTGGGAGCTGAAGTCCACAAGTCATAAAAGGGCCAAGTTTGAAGACCCCTGCATTAATCTTTCTTTCTTTTTCTTTTCTTTCCTTTCTCTTTTCTTTTTCATTCTTTCTTTTCTTTCTCTCTTTCTCTGTTTCATTCTTTCTCTCTTTCTTCTTTCTATCTTTCCCCCCCTCTCTCTCTCCCTCTCTCTCTCTCTTTCTAACCCGTACATACCCACGTACAAGCCCATGGGCAAAATACAACGAAAAATTCCCGCTAGGAAGGTGTGTTAGATACGTTCGCCTCTTTGCATCGTTTGTCAAAATAACAAAGGTGGGATTGAAACAACTGCATCCATAAAATCATCATCAGGGCAGGCGACCGCCTTGAGGCTCTTCCATCCAGCTGGCAGACTCATGGGATGGATTTCTGGAAGGAGGAAGGAAAGAAAAGAGGGGGGGGGACACCCCCCGCCTACCTACCTGCTAAAAGCAGCAGTTTGGGAACAGGGCAATTGAGGAAGAGGTTAGAGAGGCCTCGGAACCAGCCATCCCAGTATCTCTCCGTTTTGGCCAGTTCGATCCGCCAAGTGTAGGCAACTTCTTTCTTGGTCTGGGGAGTTAAGAGAAAAAGGGAAACATTCAACAAACTCAAGAGGCCGAGAAGCCTCGTTGCTTACAAGCAGCGAACAGCAGGAATTACAAGGGGATGCAATTCACACAGATATATTTTATATAAGAGCCTTGGTGGAGCAGTGGGCTAATGCCTCCTTAAGTAACACCAGCTGCCTGCAATTAGTACAGGTTCGAGTCCCACCAGGCTCAAGGTTGACTCAGCCTTCCATCCTTCCCAGGTGGGTAAAATGAGGACCCAGATTGTTGGGGGCAATAAGCTGACTTTGTAATAATGCCGCTTGGGGTGTGTGTGAAAGCCCTAATAAGCAGGCATATACATAGAATGAAGGCTACTGCTAAGCTTGTAAGCCGCCCTGAGTCTTCGGAGAAGGGCGGGATATAAATGGAATTAAAATAAAAAAATAAATAAATATTTTTTGAGGGGTGGTGGTGTTAAAACCTATCCTGAAAAGAGCCTCAGTTCTGAATATACAGGAAGTCCTCACTTTAAGACAGTAGTAGTAGTAGTAGTAGTAGTAGTAGTAGTAGTAGTAATAATAATAATAATAATAATAATAATAATAATAATAATAATAATAATAATAATAATAATAATAATAATAAGAAGAAGAAGAAGAAGAAGAAGAAGAAGAAGAAGAAGAAGAAGAAGAAGAAGAAGAAGAAGAAGAAGAAGAAGAAGAAGATGATGTGGGAACATAGGGTAGAAAAAGTTGTCGAGAATGAGAGGGTGAAGATCTTGTGGGACTTCCGAATACAGACAGATCTCCATTTGGAACACAACACGCCGGATATCGCAGTCGTAGAGAACCGAAGCGTCCAGCTGATTGATATCGCTGTACCAGGAGATGCCAGAGTCGAAGAAAAAGAACTGGGAAAAATTACGAAATACCGCGACCTGGCCATCGAAACTGCGCGATTATGGATGAAACGCATAACGGGGACACCCATTGTCATCGGGGCACTGGGAACGATGTCCCAAAACTTTGCAAAACACATTAAGAAATTGCAGCTTCCTGCATTCACTCCAGCAAAGCTACAAAAAACTGCGCTACTCGGAACATCTTCCATTTTAAGGAGGTACCTGGATGATACCTAGGATGCTGGCAGCAGCCCGTGTCAACCATCAGTGCCAGTCAATTTGAGTGTTCAGTTGACTGAGGTTCATGTTTTATGAATAAAAGCTTTTTGGGTTAAAATTTGGTGGAACATTCAAAAGATTTTTAAGAGAAAGATAAAGTTCTCTCCACAATTGTTTCTATTGGGCATTGTTGTAGATTGTGATGTTAAAGAAACCAATTTGATGTTGAACTTGATAACAGCAGCACAGTTACTGGTGGGACAATACTGGAAGAAGGATAGTTTGCCTACAATAGAAGAATGGGTGTTTAAAGTATCGAATCTTGCAGAAATGTCTAAGATTTCTGCTTATTTGAAGGATCATTCACAAGAAAGATATATTTCAGTTTGGAGGAGATGGATAGATTATATTCAGAATAAATATGGGACTAAAAAGTTCCATTTAGCTTATGAGTAGATTTTAGAGGGATATTGTTATTAATTTTAGTGTTAGTACTTAGTATGTATCTATGTTAAAGGGGAGTTAAAGCACATTATGAATTTGGCTAATTTTATATTATGGATAATCTTTAGCTAGAATATGATTATTATAACTATACCCTGTATTTAGCTCTGGGAAGTGGGGGGGGGGAAGAGGGGTGGTTTGGGGTGGGTGGGATTTTGGGATGTATTGTAAAATTTTGTTTTTGTAAAACTCTTTAATAAAAAAAAGTTTTATAATAATAATAATAAGTAGTAGTAGCTGTTGTTGTTGGAAGGGACCTTGGAGGTCATCTAGTCCAACCCCCTACTCAGGCAGGAAACCCTGTATCATTTCAGACAAATGGCTGTCCAGTCTCTTCTTAAAAACTTCCAGTTTTAAAAACTTAAAAACCAGTTTAAAAACTTCCGCTTCATGGAGGCGGGTTGTTTCACTGGTTAATTGTTCTAACTGTCAGGAAGTTTCTCCTTAGTTCTAGGTTGCTTCATTTAGTGACCAAAGTTACGACGGCACTGGGAAAAGTGACTTAGGACCAGGTTTTCATGCTTAACGACCACTGCAGCACCCTCACGGTCACAAAATTCGGTTGCTAGGCAACAGACTCATAGTCATGACGGCTGCAGCATCCCGGAGTGTGTGTGTGTGTGTGTGTGTGTGTGTGTGTGTGTGTGTGACGTGAGCCCCTTTCGTGACCTTCTGGGCAAGCAAAGTTAATGGAGGAAGCTGGATTTGCTGAGCGACCGGGATGACTCATTTAAGAACGGCAGCGATTTGCCTCACGAAGGTGGACGCCAAAGTCGTTTCTCAGCAGCATAAATTTCAGGCTGGATTGGGGTCATAAGTTGAGGACTGCCTGTATTTATGACGGTTGCAGCGTGCGTGCGTGTGTGTGTGTGTGTGTGTGTGTGTGTGTGTGTGTCACGTGATCCCCTTTTGCAACCGTCTAAAAAGCGAAGCCAACAGGGAAGCTACGATTCATTTAACAATCGCGTGACTAACTTAACAACTGCGGGGATCTGCTTAGCAACGGTGAGGAGAGGAAGCTCGTAAAATGGGGCAAAACTCGCTTGACGACCGTCTCGTTTACCCACACAGACTTTTTGGGTTCAATGGCTGGTCGGAAGGTCACAAAAGGGGACGTCATGACCTTTTTTGTGTTCTTTCATTTAATGAGCTTGTAAAACGTAATAAAATTAAAGCAACGGTGCAAAGAGTTGACCGGTTGCCCAGAAAGCGATTATAAAATAGTATTATTAAGTGAACAAGGCTACAGTTATAAAGAAATTAAAAGAAAAATGGGTGGGAACTTAATGAAAGGTGGCATTTCTACCGCACGCTTTTCCCAAAAGGTTTCCAGAATTTTAGCCACTACTGCACACGCAGCATGAAATACACAGTCTCTTTATCATATTTTCCTGATAATATACCTAATAAAAATAGTTCCGGTTTAAAATCTACGTGTTTTCTGAACGTCTTTTCTAGGTAAATATGTATTTTTGTCCAACTTTGCCCCAATTTGGTAGTACGTGCCTGTTTTTTTTTATTGCACTTCCAACAGTTACTAGACATGTTTCTAAACATTTTAAATACGTTTTTAAACGTATTATTATTATTATTATTATTATTATTATTATTATTATTATTATTATTATTATTATTATTATTATTATTATTTATTATTATTATTATTATTATTATTATTATTATTATTAATTTTATTTATATTTTAAAACAATTTTATTTTAAAACAATCTCGCAGCTGGTAAGCGGCCATCCAGAAAACGTTTTATATACATGATTTTCCTTCTACGCGGTTGCCATTGTCAACTTATGATTCCTTTCCCCGAGGTTTTTTTCCTTTTTTTGCCATTTTTCTAATTCTACACTTGTGCCCAAAGCTTTTTTTTTTGCGCCGAGCGTCTGAATTTCGATCACGCTAAACCAACCGTTCTAAGTCGAGGACTGAGTGAACATGCAGAACGGCTCCTCCTAACACTGGCGTATATCTCAGCTCCAGAAAATTTTGCACGGGCTGCACAGGTAAATTGGACCAGATTTTTTTGGGGGGGGAGGGGGAAACGGGGCTGAAAAAAAATAAAAAGGCTACCCACTTCCACGCTGTCGTCTTTCTTCTTCTTGTTGAGCGATTGTCCGTCTTCGCCCTCCTCTTCTTCCTCTTCTTCTATAATCCCTTCCACGATGGCTTTGGAGTCTCCGGGGCTGGGGGCTTCCTCGCACCTGATTTGTTTCAAAGAAATGAGGTTTTAATTGAGACTTCGAGCTCAGAAAAAAGGAATAAAACTCCCGGCAAAGATTTTTACGGCTATAGGGGAAAGGAAAGTTAACAAGAGCTCGGAAGCTTCCCAAAGCAAATTCTCCCGGCCGACTTAATCATAATCATGATAGTAAAGTTGGAAGGGACCTTGGAGGTCATCTAGTCCAACCCCCTGCTCAGGCAGGAAACCCTATACCATTTCAGACAAATGGCTGTCCAGTCTCTTAGAGCAGAATAGAGTTGGAAGGGACCTTGGAGGTCATCTAGTCCAACCCCCTGCTCAGGCAGGAAACCTTATACCATTTCAGACAAATGGCTGTCCAGTCTCTTCTTAAAAACTTCCAGTGTTGGAGCATTCACCACTTCTGGAGGCAGGTTGTTCCACTGGTTAGTTGTTCTCACTGTCAGGAAGTTTCTCCTTAGTTCCAGGCTGCTTCTCTCCTTGGTGAGTTTCCATCCGTTGCTTCTTGTCCAGCCTTTTGGTGCTTTGGAGAAGAGCTTGACTCCCTCTTCTTTGGGGCAGCCCCTGAGATACTGGAACATGGCTATCCAGTCCCCCCTTGTCCTTCTCTTCATTAAACTACACATACCAAATTCCAGCAACCATTCCTTATATGTTTTAGCCTCCAGTCCCCTGATCCTCTTTGTTGCTCTTCTCTGCACTCTTTCCAGAGTCTCAACATCTTTTTTACATCGTGGTGACCAAAACTGGACGCAGTATTCCAGGTGTGGCCTTACCAAGGAATTGTAAAGTGGTATTAGTACTTCACTTGATCTTGATTCTCTCCCTCTGTTAATGCAGCCTAGCACTGTGTTGGCTTTTTTGGCAGCTGCAGCACACGGCTGGCTCATATTGAAGTGATTGTCTACTAGGACTCCGAGATCCCTCTCACAGTTACTACTATTGAGCAAGGTACCACCTATACTATACCTGTGCATTTGATTTTTCCTGCCTAAATGTAGAACCTTACTTTATTCACCACTGACTTAGCAGAGTTAGGAATCTTTTCCGCAGTGGATATTGCCCCTTCCTCCGTGCTTCCCGAGTCCCATCCCAGAAAGTCCAACTTAGGGACAACCAGGACCTGGATGACTGAGAAGCACCACGGACAATTAGGGACGCTCTTTGGGATGGAGCCCCGTCGAAGGTTGCGAGAGCACGAACGGATTTCCAGAAAACAGGGAAGACCACAGGAACCGTTTTTCGCTTGCGCTGGAGACGCAGAAAACAAAGACCCATCCCCAACGGCCTGCGCCAGTCTTCAAGGGACGCAGGGCGAGAAACCTCCGGCAGCCAAGCAGGCCCCACGCCCGTTGGCACCGCTCAGGCGGATCCTGAGGACACAGTTGAAACTCCAGGCGGCCTCAAGGACTCTAGGAAACAGGGGGTCTTCGAACTTGGCCCGTTGATGACTTGTGGACTTCAACTCCCAGAATCCCTCAGCCAGGCACGCGAAGACCGCTGCTCTAAAAGAATGCAAATGACCAGTTTTTCTGCAAGGAGGATCAATCCTTCCATTCCCTTCCATCCGGTCCGAGTGGAAGAAGCTTCTTGGATGAGAAGCAAAACGTCTTCAAAGGAAAGCAAGGAGGGGTCCAGTTGCCTCCTGAAAACAACCAAGCCCATAGAGCAGCAGGAGCGCTCCTCCTCCTCCTCCTCCTCCTCCTCCCCCTTCGTTTTCTCCTCCACTCCGCAAAGCCCCCTCCCTTCTAGCACTGAGGATGGCACCTAGTTGGGTCATGAAACGTCTGCAAGGAAACCACTAAGCTCAGAGAGCACCAAGGACCCCACAGTTCTCCTCCTCCTCCTCCGCTTCTCCTCTTCTTCTTCCTCTTCCTCCTCCTCCTCTTCGCAAACCCCCCCTCCCTTCTAGCACTGATGATGTTCCCTAGCTCGGTAATGAAACGTCTGCAAGAAAAGCACCCAGCTCAGAGAGCACCAAGGACCCCACAGTCTGTCCTTCCTTCCTTCCTTCCT
>NC_138206.1:2635931-2730931 GCF_964194415.1 Vipera berus
ACAATTTCTGGAGGCAGGTTGTTCCACAGATTAATTATTCTCGATGCCGGGAAGTTCCTCCTGAATTCCAGGTTGCTTCTCTCCTTGGTTAGTTTCCATCCGTTGCTTCTTCTCCTGCCTTTTTCAGGGGCTTTGGAGAATAGCTTGACTCCCTCTTTTTTGGGGCAGCCCCTGAGATACTAGAAGGCTGCTATCACGTCTCCCCTCGTCCTTCTCTTCATTAAACTAGACAGACCCAGTTCCAGCCACCGTTCCTCGTTATGTTTTAGCCTCCGGTCCCCTGATCATCTTCGTTGCTCTTCTCTGCTCTCTTTCCAGAGTCCCAACATCTTTTTTTTTTACATCGTGGTGACCAAAACAACAGCCGTGCTGGTTAGGGAATTCTGGGGGCTGAGGGAAACCCCTGGGGGGAGGAGTCAACTAGCTTAGGCTGCCCCCTTGAACAAGCCTGACATGGTAACCTAGATTCGGAATCAACATAGAGCTGGAAGGGACCTTGGAGGTCTTCTAGTCCATCCCCCTGCTCAAGCAGGGGACCCTAGACCATTCCAGACAAGGGGCTGTCCGGTCTCTTCTTAAAAGCCTCCAATGATGGAGAAGGAAGGAAGGAAGGAAGGAAGGAAGGAAGGAAGGAAGGAAGGAAGGAAGGAAGGAAGGAAGGAAGGAAGGAAGGATAACAGACTTGGAAGGGACCTTGGAGGTCTTCTAGTCCATCCCCCTGCTCAAGCAGGGGACCCTAGACCATTTCAGACAAATGGCTGCCTGGTCTCCAGTGATGGAGCCCCCACAACCTCTGGAAGCAAACTGTTCCACTGGTTAATTGTTCTGTCAGGAAATTCCTGCTTAGTTCCAGGTTGCTTCTCTCCTTGACGAGTTTCCATCCGTTGCTTCTTGTCCTGCCTTCAGAAGGTGCTTTGGAGAATAGCTTGACTCCCTCTTCTTTGGGGCAGCCCCTGAGATATCGGGACGCTGCTATCCTGTCCACCCTGTTGGAGCACCCACAACCTCTGGAGGTTCCACTGGTTAATTGCCCTCGCTGAAGGCAAATAAGCGCGCTACTCACTTTCTCCGGAGCATCCTCATGGACCGCGTGGCCACACTGTGGGAGGACCTGGATCTGGAATTTCCCTGCAGGTGAGAGAGAAGAGAGCCAGGTTGGGCCAGGGCTTAAGGCAGGGGTCTTCAAACTTGGCCCTTTTATGACTTGTGAACTTCAACTCCCAGAATTCCTCAGCCAGACATTCTGGCTGAGGAATTCTGGGAGTTGAAGTCCACAAGTCATAAAAGGGCCCAGTTTGAAGACCCCCCCCTGCTTGTGGACTTCAACTCCCAGAATTCCTCAGCCAGCCACGCTGCCTGAGGAACTCTGGGAGTTGAAGTCCACAAGTCATCAAAGGGCCAAGTTTGAAGACCCCTGGGTTAAGGCATTGGGCAAGAAACTGGGAAACGGTGAGTTCGAGTCCTGCCTTGGGCACAAAGCCCAGCTGGGAAATTTGGGGCCAGCTTCACCCGTTCAGCCCGGTAACTCTACCAACTGAAAAAAACACCTTGCAGGGAAGATGGTTGGCATAAAAATTAAAATAATAAAATAAAATAATAAAAAATGAATTATAAAATATAAAAGAAATGAAAAAGAACAAAAGAGAAAAGGAAAAAAAAGGAAAGGAAAAAAAGAAACAATAAAATAATAATAAAAAAGAAAACATGAAATAAAAATACTGTAGTAAAATAAAAAATAAAACAAAACATAGACGAACCTAAAAATAATAAAAGGAAAAAGAAAAACAAAGAAAAACAAGAAAAAAATAAATAAATAAATGAAAATGTAAAGGAAAATAAAAACACTGTAGTAAAAGAAAATAAAAAACAAAATACAGAAGAAAAGTAAGAAAAAAGTCCAAGTTAAAAGTTACGTAAAATAATAATAAAATAAAATGCATAAAAAAAATGAAACCATAAAATATAAAATAAAATACAAAATAACAAAATGAAATACAAAATGAAATAAATAAATAAAAAAACTGACCGACTGCAGGGACCGGCCCACAATTACGAACGACTCAAAAGCGTAAATAAAGGTGTTTAAAAAAAATTTTTTTTTTTTTTAAAAAATTACATTAAAATTAAATTAAAATTAAAAAAAGACACACGGAGACAGGATGGTTGGATTCCCCTAAATCTGGGTGAATTCATGAATGAAATCGGTGAATTCACGAATCCTTGGTTAAAAAACGAAATCGGCAGCGATGAAGTTCACACGAGTGGCAGCAGAATTTAAAAAAATGGCCAGGTTAAGGAGAAGACGTGGCTTGGCGTAACAAACGTGTTGTCTCTTTGTGCCACCCAGAAGATTAGGGAGGGTCCCCTTTCGCCTGACGACGTGGCTATAAAAGGGCTGGTTTTTCTTTTTTAAAACTATCGGCGAGATAATTTTACCCAAATACCAAGCACCAAAGTTCAAAGGCGACGTGTAACGAATACCCACCAGGCGACCGTTATCGGTTGATAATGCGGCAAGACGCCGCAATGACGCACAAAAAAAAAAATCAAGAATCCAGGAGCCCCTTTTCTGACTAACCAACTTTATCGAACGTTGATGCCTCTTAATATTTATTTATTTATTTATTTATTTATTGATGGGATTTATATCCCGCCCTCTCTCCCGAAGGACTCAGGGCGGCTAACAACAAAACATATAATAAGTACAGAAATTAAGATAAAAAATAAAGTTAAAATCATCTGTGCAATAAATTAAAATTAAAAATTAAAAATAAATTAAAAATTGTAAATATAATTAAAATGCCTGTCAGTCCAGGTCAGCCAGGTGGAAAAGGAGTGCTTCCAACCTTGATTAGTTGGAAAAAGGCTACCAGACTCCTGATTTGGGGCTGCTACACGCTTACACGCCTCTGTTTCAACGTCTACCCGCGTTATAGCGCGCTTTAAAGTACACTCATTTGGGAAAACCAGGGCTTTCAGAGGCATCTTTTATCGTTTTGAGAATCCAGCAAATTCTTTTACGCTTATCGAATGAATGAAAAGCATGTTTTAAAAGGATGAATGAAAGGATGTTTTAAAAGGCTTGGCATCGGAGGTGTCTAGTCAGCAGGGGGTGAAAAAGAGTTCTTTTAAATGAAGCCTTCTTAAAACCGTTCCTGGATTGTAAAGCGGAGAATTTTTACCTTGCATTTGGCCAATAGTCAGATCTTTATCCAGTCTGTCAACACCTAGAAATGGATGGGGGGGGGGAAGGAAAGAGGGAAAGGCACCCATGTTAATCCGATGCTCTTGCCAAATTTTGAATTTATTCTTTACATTTCTGAATTCTCTAACAGTCAGTCTGTCTGTCTGTCTGTCTATCATCTCTCTATATCTCTGTCTCCTATCTCTTATCTCCCTGTCTCGCCCTGTTCATCCATCTTTCTCCGCTCAATATCCATTAATCCAGAGGCCTTCAAACTTCAAACTTGGCCCTTTTTATGACTAGTGGACTTCAACTCCCAGAATTCCTCAGCCAGGCATGCTGGTTGAGGAATTCTGGGAGTTGAAGAGCAGGGGTCTTCAAACTTGGCCCTTTTATGACTTGTGGACTTCAACTCCCAGAATCCCTCAGCGTGCCTGGCTGAGGATTCTGGGAGCTGAAGTCCACAAGTCATAAAAGGGCCAAGTTTGAAGACCCCTGCATTAATCTTTCTTTCTTTTTCTTTTCTTTCCTTTCTCTTTTCTTTTTCATTCTTTCTTTTCTTTCTCTCTTTCTCTGTTTCATTCTTTCTCTCTTTCTTCTTTCTATCTTTCCCCCCCTCTCTCTCTCCCTCTCTCTCTCTCTTTCTAACCCGTACATACCCACGTACAAGCCCATGGGCAAAATACAACGAAAAATTCCCGCTAGGAAGGTGTGTTAGATACGTTCGCCTCTTTGCATCGTTTGTCAAAATAACAAAGGTGGGATTGAAACAACTGCATCCATAAAATCATCATCAGGGCAGGCGACCGCCTTGAGGCTCTTCCATCCAGCTGGCAGACTCATGGGATGGATTTCTGGAAGGAGGAAGGAAAGAAAAGAGGGGGGGGGACACCCCCCGCCTACCTACCTGCTAAAAGCAGCAGTTTGGGAACAGGGCAATTGAGGAAGAGGTTAGAGAGGCCTCGGAACCAGCCATCCCAGTATCTCTCCGTTTTGGCCAGTTCGATCCGCCAAGTGTAGGCAACTTCTTTCTTGGTCTGGGGAGTTAAGAGAAAAAGGGAAACATTCAACAAACTCAAGAGGCCGAGAAGCCTCGTTGCTTACAAGCAGCGAACAGCAGGAATTACAAGGGGATGCAATTCACACAGATATATTTTATATAAGAGCCTTGGTGGAGCAGTGGGCTAATGCCTCCTTAAGTAACACCAGCTGCCTGCAATTAGTACAGGTTCGAGTCCCACCAGGCTCAAGGTTGACTCAGCCTTCCATCCTTCCCAGGTGGGTAAAATGAGGACCCAGATTGTTGGGGGCAATAAGCTGACTTTGTAATAATGCCGCTTGGGGTGTGTGTGAAAGCCCTAATAAGCAGGCATATACATAGAATGAAGGCTACTGCTAAGCTTGTAAGCCGCCCTGAGTCTTCGGAGAAGGGCGGGATATAAATGGAATTAAAATAAAAAAATAAATAAATATTTTTTGAGGGGTGGTGGTGTTAAAACCTATCCTGAAAAGAGCCTCAGTTCTGAATATACAGGAAGTCCTCACTTTAAGACAGTAGTAGTAGTAGTAGTAGTAGTAGTAGTAGTAGTAGTAATAATAATAATAATAATAATAATAATAATAATAATAATAATAATAATAATAATAATAATAATAATAATAAGAAGAAGAAGAAGAAGAAGAAGAAGAAGAAGAAGAAGAAGAAGAAGAAGAAGAAGAAGAAGAAGAAGAAGAAGAAGAAGAAGATGATGTGGGAACATAGGGTAGAAAAAGTTGTCGAGAATGAGAGGGTGAAGATCTTGTGGGACTTCCGAATACAGACAGATCTCCATTTGGAACACAACACGCCGGATATCGCAGTCGTAGAGAACCGAAGCGTCCAGCTGATTGATATCGCTGTACCAGGAGATGCCAGAGTCGAAGAAAAAGAACTGGGAAAAATTACGAAATACCGCGACCTGGCCATCGAAACTGCGCGATTATGGATGAAACGCATAACGGGGACACCCATTGTCATCGGGGCACTGGGAACGATGTCCCAAAACTTTGCAAAACACATTAAGAAATTGCAGCTTCCTGCATTCACTCCAGCAAAGCTACAAAAAACTGCGCTACTCGGAACATCTTCCATTTTAAGGAGGTACCTGGATGATACCTAGGATGCTGGCAGCAGCCCGTGTCAACCATCAGTGCCAGTCAATTTGAGTGTTCAGTTGACTGAGGTTCATGTTTTATGAATAAAAGCTTTTTGGGTTAAAATTTGGTGGAACATTCAAAAGATTTTTAAGAGAAAGATAAAGTTCTCTCCACAATTGTTTCTATTGGGCATTGTTGTAGATTGTGATGTTAAAGAAACCAATTTGATGTTGAACTTGATAACAGCAGCACAGTTACTGGTGGGACAATACTGGAAGAAGGATAGTTTGCCTACAATAGAAGAATGGGTGTTTAAAGTATCGAATCTTGCAGAAATGTCTAAGATTTCTGCTTATTTGAAGGATCATTCACAAGAAAGATATATTTCAGTTTGGAGGAGATGGATAGATTATATTCAGAATAAATATGGGACTAAAAAGTTCCATTTAGCTTATGAGTAGATTTTAGAGGGATATTGTTATTAATTTTAGTGTTAGTACTTAGTATGTATCTATGTTAAAGGGGAGTTAAAGCACATTATGAATTTGGCTAATTTTATATTATGGATAATCTTTAGCTAGAATATGATTATTATAACTATACCCTGTATTTAGCTCTGGGAAGTGGGGGGGGGGAAGAGGGGTGGTTTGGGGTGGGTGGGATTTTGGGATGTATTGTAAAATTTTGTTTTTGTAAAACTCTTTAATAAAAAAAAGTTTTATAATAATAATAATAAGTAGTAGTAGCTGTTGTTGTTGGAAGGGACCTTGGAGGTCATCTAGTCCAACCCCCTACTCAGGCAGGAAACCCTGTATCATTTCAGACAAATGGCTGTCCAGTCTCTTCTTAAAAACTTCCAGTTTTAAAAACTTAAAAACCAGTTTAAAAACTTCCGCTTCATGGAGGCGGGTTGTTTCACTGGTTAATTGTTCTAACTGTCAGGAAGTTTCTCCTTAGTTCTAGGTTGCTTCATTTAGTGACCAAAGTTACGACGGCACTGGGAAAAGTGACTTAGGACCAGGTTTTCATGCTTAACGACCACTGCAGCACCCTCACGGTCACAAAATTCGGTTGCTAGGCAACAGACTCATAGTCATGACGGCTGCAGCATCCCGGAGTGTGTGTGTGTGTGTGTGTGTGTGTGTGTGTGTGTGTGTGACGTGAGCCCCTTTCGTGACCTTCTGGGCAAGCAAAGTTAATGGAGGAAGCTGGATTTGCTGAGCGACCGGGATGACTCATTTAAGAACGGCAGCGATTTGCCTCACGAAGGTGGACGCCAAAGTCGTTTCTCAGCAGCATAAATTTCAGGCTGGATTGGGGTCATAAGTTGAGGACTGCCTGTATTTATGACGGTTGCAGCGTGCGTGCGTGTGTGTGTGTGTGTGTGTGTGTGTGTGTGTGTGTCACGTGATCCCCTTTTGCAACCGTCTAAAAAGCGAAGCCAACAGGGAAGCTACGATTCATTTAACAATCGCGTGACTAACTTAACAACTGCGGGGATCTGCTTAGCAACGGTGAGGAGAGGAAGCTCGTAAAATGGGGCAAAACTCGCTTGACGACCGTCTCGTTTACCCACACAGACTTTTTGGGTTCAATGGCTGGTCGGAAGGTCACAAAAGGGGACGTCATGACCTTTTTTGTGTTCTTTCATTTAATGAGCTTGTAAAACGTAATAAAATTAAAGCAACGGTGCAAAGAGTTGACCGGTTGCCCAGAAAGCGATTATAAAATAGTATTATTAAGTGAACAAGGCTACAGTTATAAAGAAATTAAAAGAAAAATGGGTGGGAACTTAATGAAAGGTGGCATTTCTACCGCACGCTTTTCCCAAAAGGTTTCCAGAATTTTAGCCACTACTGCACACGCAGCATGAAATACACAGTCTCTTTATCATATTTTCCTGATAATATACCTAATAAAAATAGTTCCGGTTTAAAATCTACGTGTTTTCTGAACGTCTTTTCTAGGTAAATATGTATTTTTGTCCAACTTTGCCCCAATTTGGTAGTACGTGCCTGTTTTTTTTTATTGCACTTCCAACAGTTACTAGACATGTTTCTAAACATTTTAAATACGTTTTTAAACGTATTATTATTATTATTATTATTATTATTATTATTATTATTATTATTATTATTATTATTATTATTATTATTATTTATTATTATTATTATTATTATTATTATTATTATTAATTTTATTTATATTTTAAAACAATTTTATTTTAAAACAATCTCGCAGCTGGTAAGCGGCCATCCAGAAAACGTTTTATATACATGATTTTCCTTCTACGCGGTTGCCATTGTCAACTTATGATTCCTTTCCCCGAGGTTTTTTTCCTTTTTTTGCCATTTTTCTAATTCTACACTTGTGCCCAAAGCTTTTTTTTTTGCGCCGAGCGTCTGAATTTCGATCACGCTAAACCAACCGTTCTAAGTCGAGGACTGAGTGAACATGCAGAACGGCTCCTCCTAACACTGGCGTATATCTCAGCTCCAGAAAATTTTGCACGGGCTGCACAGGTAAATTGGACCAGATTTTTTTGGGGGGGGAGGGGGAAACGGGGCTGAAAAAAAATAAAAAGGCTACCCACTTCCACGCTGTCGTCTTTCTTCTTCTTGTTGAGCGATTGTCCGTCTTCGCCCTCCTCTTCTTCCTCTTCTTCTATAATCCCTTCCACGATGGCTTTGGAGTCTCCGGGGCTGGGGGCTTCCTCGCACCTGATTTGTTTCAAAGAAATGAGGTTTTAATTGAGACTTCGAGCTCAGAAAAAAGGAATAAAACTCCCGGCAAAGATTTTTACGGCTATAGGGGAAAGGAAAGTTAACAAGAGCTCGGAAGCTTCCCAAAGCAAATTCTCCCGGCCGACTTAATCATAATCATGATAGTAAAGTTGGAAGGGACCTTGGAGGTCATCTAGTCCAACCCCCTGCTCAGGCAGGAAACCCTATACCATTTCAGACAAATGGCTGTCCAGTCTCTTAGAGCAGAATAGAGTTGGAAGGGACCTTGGAGGTCATCTAGTCCAACCCCCTGCTCAGGCAGGAAACCTTATACCATTTCAGACAAATGGCTGTCCAGTCTCTTCTTAAAAACTTCCAGTGTTGGAGCATTCACCACTTCTGGAGGCAGGTTGTTCCACTGGTTAGTTGTTCTCACTGTCAGGAAGTTTCTCCTTAGTTCCAGGCTGCTTCTCTCCTTGGTGAGTTTCCATCCGTTGCTTCTTGTCCAGCCTTTTGGTGCTTTGGAGAAGAGCTTGACTCCCTCTTCTTTGGGGCAGCCCCTGAGATACTGGAACATGGCTATCCAGTCCCCCCTTGTCCTTCTCTTCATTAAACTACACATACCAAATTCCAGCAACCATTCCTTATATGTTTTAGCCTCCAGTCCCCTGATCCTCTTTGTTGCTCTTCTCTGCACTCTTTCCAGAGTCTCAACATCTTTTTTACATCGTGGTGACCAAAACTGGACGCAGTATTCCAGGTGTGGCCTTACCAAGGAATTGTAAAGTGGTATTAGTACTTCACTTGATCTTGATTCTCTCCCTCTGTTAATGCAGCCTAGCACTGTGTTGGCTTTTTTGGCAGCTGCAGCACACGGCTGGCTCATATTGAAGTGATTGTCTACTAGGACTCCGAGATCCCTCTCACAGTTACTACTATTGAGCAAGGTACCACCTATACTATACCTGTGCATTTGATTTTTCCTGCCTAAATGTAGAACCTTACTTTATTCACCACTGACTTAGCAGAGTTAGGAATCTTTTCCGCAGTGGATATTGCCCCTTCCTCCGTGCTTCCCGAGTCCCATCCCAGAAAGTCCAACTTAGGGACAACCAGGACCTGGATGACTGAGAAGCACCACGGACAATTAGGGACGCTCTTTGGGATGGAGCCCCGTCGAAGGTTGCGAGAGCACGAACGGATTTCCAGAAAACAGGGAAGACCACAGGAACCGTTTTTCGCTTGCGCTGGAGACGCAGAAAACAAAGACCCATCCCCAACGGCCTGCGCCAGTCTTCAAGGGACGCAGGGCGAGAAACCTCCGGCAGCCAAGCAGGCCCCACGCCCGTTGGCACCGCTCAGGCGGATCCTGAGGACACAGTTGAAACTCCAGGCGGCCTCAAGGACTCTAGGAAACAGGGGGTCTTCGAACTTGGCCCGTTGATGACTTGTGGACTTCAACTCCCAGAATCCCTCAGCCAGGCACGCGAAGACCGCTGCTCTAAAAGAATGCAAATGACCAGTTTTTCTGCAAGGAGGATCAATCCTTCCATTCCCTTCCATCCGGTCCGAGTGGAAGAAGCTTCTTGGATGAGAAGCAAAACGTCTTCAAAGGAAAGCAAGGAGGGGTCCAGTTGCCTCCTGAAAACAACCAAGCCCATAGAGCAGCAGGAGCGCTCCTCCTCCTCCTCCTCCTCCTCCTCCCCCTTCGTTTTCTCCTCCACTCCGCAAAGCCCCCTCCCTTCTAGCACTGAGGATGGCACCTAGTTGGGTCATGAAACGTCTGCAAGGAAACCACTAAGCTCAGAGAGCACCAAGGACCCCACAGTTCTCCTCCTCCTCCTCCGCTTCTCCTCTTCTTCTTCCTCTTCCTCCTCCTCCTCTTCGCAAACCCCCCCTCCCTTCTAGCACTGATGATGTTCCCTAGCTCGGTAATGAAACGTCTGCAAGAAAAGCACCCAGCTCAGAGAGCACCAAGGACCCCACAGTCTGTCCTTCCTTCCTTCCTTCCTTCCTTCCTTCCTTTTTCCTCCTCCTCCTCCCTTCTAGCACTGATGATGTTCCCTGTTCCCTAGTTGGATCATGAAACGTTCTGCAAGAAAACCACCCAGCTCAGAGAGCACCCGGGACCCACAGTCCTCCTTCCTTCCTTCCTTCCTTCCTTCCTTCCTTCCTTCCTTCCTTCCTTTCCTTCCTTCCTTCCTTCTAGCACTGATGATGTTCCCTAGTTGGGTCATGAAATCTCTGCAAGAAAACCACCCAGCTCAGAGAGCACCAAGGACCCCACAGTCCGTCCTTCCTTCCTTCCTTCCTTCCTTCCTTCCTTCCTTCCTTCCTTCCTTCCTTCCTTCTAGCACTGATGATGTTCCCTAGTTGGGTCATGAAATCTCTGCAAGAAAACCACCCAGCTCAGAGAGCACCAAGGACCCCACAGTCCGTCCTTCCTTCCTTCCTTCCTTCCTTCCTTCCTTCCTTCCTTCCTTCCTTCCTTCCTTCCTTCCTTCCTTCTAGCACTGATGATGTTCCCTAGTTGGGTCATGAAATGTTGCAAGAAAACCACCCAGCTCAGAGAGCACCAAGGACCCCACAGTCCGTCCGTCCTTCCTTCCTTCCTTCCTTCCTTCCTTCCTTCCTTCCTTCCTTCTAGCACTGATGATGTTCCCTAGTTGGGTCATGAAATGTTGCAAGAAAACCACCCAGCTCAGAGAGCACCAAGGACCCCACAGTCCTCTTCCTCCTCCTCCTCCTCCTCCTCTCTTCTAGCACTGACGATGGTACCTAGTTGGGTAATGAAATATCTGCAAGGAAACAATGAGCACACACCCACAGCTCCACACACCCACAGAATTCCCTAGCCGGTTGAAGTCTACACATTTTAAAGCATTTCAAGTTCGAAAAGCGAGGAGGAGCTTTCACAAAAGGGCCCAGATGAAGGCAGGGAAGGAAGTTTCAAAAGTCGACGTACTGTTTGACCTGGCCGATCATGGACACTCTGGCTGATTCGAGATTTCTGATCTGCCCGCTCTTCACACTAGGGGGAAAAAGGGGAAAAAAGACAAGCCATCACCAACACGGAATTCGTAAGCGTCGTTTTAACTTTTCTTTTCTTTTTTTTAGCAAAAAGGGTTTACCTTGAATTTTTTAAAGCCCCACCTGTCTCCTCTCAGAGGAAGGCAGAGTAGCTAATACGGAACTCCTTGCTCAAGTTTTATTTTTTATTTATTTATTTATTTATTTATTTATTTATTTATTTATTTGATTTATATACCGCCCTTCTCCTGAAGGACTCAGGGCGGTGTACAGGGCAATAAAAATAAGAATACAGGATACAATATTTAAAGTTAAATGATTGTGCCCAATGTAGTAAGTTAGTTAAAAATAATGTTAAAATCCCAAACCCATCAGGCCAGGCCGGCTTGTTCGAATAGATAAGTTGTTGTTGTTGTTGTTGTTGTTATTATTATTATTATTACTACTTTGGCTTGTCATGCAGTCAGCCAGATGTTCGGACTGGATCTGGTTGTTTTTTTTCATCCACCTATTCAGTCCTTCCCAAGGACCTGGGAGAGGCAGATGTGGTTGTTTGTGGGTGTTAAAAGGTCTCGTCGCAGGATGTCAGCTGATTTGGAGTCAAGCTGCCTTTCGCAATTGACTGATGGGGATTTTGTCAATGCCGGTGGTGGTTCAAGGGACGCTCCCGATGTTCTGGAATTGCACCCGAGGCTGTTGGCGCTATCTTTGCTTCCGTTTGCCCTGGGTCCTATTTCTATTTCTATTTGCAGGTCTTTGTATTCTGTGATATATTTTTTTTCCTAGCCCTTTCTCTTCTGCTGTCTCCAGGCACTGCCACATCCACTATCCAGACTTTTGTGTCTTTCTTAGTGACAGCTGTTAAGTCTGGGGTGTT
The DNA here is from genome assembly GCF_964194415.1 of Vipera berus. Lineage (NCBI taxonomy): Eukaryota > Metazoa > Chordata > Lepidosauria > Squamata > Viperidae > Vipera > Vipera berus. The sequence continues at coordinate 2,647,882 of NC_138206.1, forward strand.
ATGTGGCAGGTGCTTGTGTGTGAATTATAAAAAGTCCTGGAGCAAATTAGCTTCTTCCTTGTCTAATTCTGTCTCTTGTTTTACGATCCCACCACTTCTTCCTTGCAGGCAAACGATATTTCTTGCAGATCCTCCGACGCACCATTGTTGCTACTGGGCCACGCCGTTGTTTGTGGTCAGTTTGCGTGATCTTCCTTACAGCAGCTCCCCAGGTGGGTCCACGGTTTCTTCAGCTTCTTTGCAGAAGCAGCATTTAACAGAAACGCAGAGCTGGAAGGGACCTCGGAGGTCTTCTAGTCCAACCCCCTGCTCGAGCATTTTGGACAAATAGTTGTCCAATCCCTTCTTGAAAACCGCCAGTGATTGGGAGCACCCACGGCTTCCGAAGGTAAGCAGGGTTCCACGGCTTAATTGTAATTCATTTGTTAATTGTCGTTTTGCCACCCAGCTCATGGTGTATGTGGCAACTCTGAGCGGCTAGATTCACAGATGGAGCAGGAAGTTGGCTTATTGGGATGGGAGGCATCAATAGACCGTCCCCGCTTCAGACAGGAAGGCGGTGCAGAGAGTGGTGAGGACAGTAAGAACAGATCCTTGGCAGTTGCCTCCCTTCCATCCAGGACGTGGCACAGAAGCGTTGCTTGAGCTGGGTCCACAAGATTGTCTGGGACACTACACACCTCCTCTTCACAACCCGTTTTCCTTGTTCCCTTCTGGGGGTGGGGGGGCGCTCCGTGGTACCCGAAGCAGAACAACCAAATTCAGTCACAGTTTTGCTCCATACAATATTAACCTTGTGAACTCTCAGGCTTCCTCCTTCCGTTATATGTTCAAGGTGGACAGTGTTTAATATTTATTTGTTACGTATATATGTAGGGGTGTGGGTCTATACATAAGTTGTATAAAGTATGTTTTAGGTGTGTGTCATGTATGTGTACACTTTGAGAGCAAGCAACTAAATTTCATTTTTTAATGTGTGCTGTTGTGCCCACAGGAAAAAATGACAATAAAGGTTATCTAATCTAATCTAATCTAATCTAATCCAACCTAACCCAATCCAACCCAACCCAACCTAACCCAATCCAACCCAACCTAACCCAACCCAACCCAACCTAATCTAATCCAACCCAACCGAACCCAATCTAATCCAACCCAACCAACCTAATCTAATCCAACCCAACCCAATCTAACCCAACCCAACCTAATCCAACCCAACCCAACCTAATCTAATCCAACCCAACCTAACCCAATCCAATCTAACCTAATCTAATCCAACCAAACCCAACCTAATCCAACCCAACCCAACCGAACCCAAACTAATCCAACCCAACCCAACCTAATCCAACCCAACCCAACCCAATCTAATCTAATCCAACCCAACCCGATCTAATCCAACCCAACCTAATCCAACCCAACCTAACCCAACCCAATCTAATCCAACCCAACCCAACCTAATCTAATCCAATCCAACCCAACCTAATATAATGGTTCAACCATCGTGGTTGAACTTTACCTCCATTCGATGGCGTTTTCCAGAGATTTGAACGTCTTCGGGCGACTCCGAAGGAAATTTTGCATGCTGTTGAGGGCATCCATAGCTGTCCCTGCACCAATGACAGAGGGATTTGGTATTAAACAAACTGACATGTATCATGCCTGCTGCAAGGTTAGGAGAAGTTTGTCTACAGCAGGGGGTCTTCAAACTTGGCCCTTTGATGACTTGCGGACTTCAACTCCCACGTGCCTGGCTGAGGAATTCTGGAAGTTGAAGTCTACAAGTCATAAAAGGGCTGGAAGTTGGAAGACGCCTGGTCTAGAGGGGAAAATGGTGGCAACTTACCTTCCACAACGTCAATCATACAGAGGCCCAACAAGCTTGGCACCAGATTGGACACGGCTGTGTGGACAGCGATGGCCCCTCCCATGCTGTGCCCAATCAGCATAATGGGAGGGCAGAGGTCACCATACATGACTTCCATCACGTTGCCGACGTCTCTAGAAAAAAACATAAGAACGAGAGAACATAAGCTGTGTCCTGCTGGATGGGACCCCAGACCCACCTTGCTCGTTCTCCCAACTGCCCAAGGAACCCCACTGGTCTCCTAGCACAGGAGTATCCCAATTTGATGACTTCTAAGACTCGGGGACTTCATCTCCCAGCATTCCTCAGCCACCAGGGATCTCCAAACGTGGCAAATTTAAGACTCGGGGACTTCAACTCCCAGAATTCCTCAGCCAGCAGAATTCTGGGAAGTCCCTAACTTTTAAAGTTGCCGAGATTGGAGACCCCAGGTTCATAACCTTAAAACACCCTCTCCCCCTCCCCCAAAATTATGGAGCCACGTACCTGGACATTGTTTCTGCAGACAGGTCGTCGGGATTACCCACTTTTGTCTCACCTGCAACAAAAGCAGCTCAAATTAAAAGCAGCATTAACCTTGTTCCCCTATGCGTTGGAGCCTGCTGTATTAGCACGTCTGTGCATATTGTTCCTGGTGTATGGTAGTGTAGATAGTGTAATATAAACCACCATTTAATATAGAGCACCATTTATTGTGTTTACTCCTAGGTTATCTCAGCGCAATAAGACTGCATGCTCTGACATATTACATTTGTAACTGTAACTTGTATTGGTGTTTGTATTGCAATGGATATTTGTGCCGTAATTTGTACTGCATAGCACTGTATTTATATTTCTTATCTAATCAATATATGCTAGCTGAGAAATACATACTGCTAAATACTGCTAAGCTTGTAAGCCGCCCTGAGTCTTCAGAGAAGGGCGGGATATAAATGGAATTTAATATATATATATATATCCAGATGGGCATGGGGAGACTCCGAAGGCATCACCGAGCCCAGGGGTAGGCAACCTCGGCTCTTTTATGACTCATGGACTTCAAATCCCAGAATTCCTGAGTCAGCATAGCTGACTCAGGAATTCTGGGAGTTGAAATCCATGAGTCATAAAAGAGCCAAGGTTGCCTACCCCTGACCCAGCCGGTCCAAAGCTAAGCAGGATTGGATTGGATATTCTATATTTCTGCTGAGGAAACCTCATTGCTTTTCTCTAAAATCTCGTAAGAACCAGGCTTGATTCCAAACAGCTTTGAATGCCTTACCGCAGGGATCCCCAGCCTCCCAGGATGTGGACCGGTACCGGGCCGCAGCACGCCAGCAACCGGTCCGCACAAACAAGCAAAGCCCCATCCGCGGGATGCAGGCAGCACTCAAAATCATGCACTCTTCGGTCCGTGGAAAAACCTCTCTCCACGGAACCGGTCCCGGGTGCCCAAAAAGTTGGGGGCCTCTGCCTTACCGTGTCCTCTTAGATCCAAAGCAACGATCCTGCACTGGATACGGTTGACAATGGCAGCCTGAAGAAAAGAGATTTTTTTTTAAAAAAAAGGACTCAGATAGTTATAAAATCAGAGGGATGGATAGAGCTCTTAAGGAGTTGAGGTCCCACCCTTGTAGACGGGATGAGACAACAAGAATGATCTAGCGCAGAGCTAGGCCACCTTGGCTCTTTTATGACTGGTGGACTTCAACTCCCAGAATTCCTGAGGCAGGCCTGCTGAGGGAAAAGGGAGAGGTTTCCAAGCTGAGCCATGCTGGCTCAGGAATTCTGGGAGTTGAAGTCCATGAGTCATGAAGGGGCCAAAGTTTCCCCCATGCTGGCTCAGGAATTCTGGGAGTTCAAGTCCATGAGTCATGAAGGGGCCAAAGTTTCCCCCATGCTGGCTGAGGAATTCTGGGAGTTGAAGTCCACGAGTCATGAAGGGGCCATAGTTCCCCCATACTGGCTCAGGAATTCTGGGAGTTGAAGTCCACCAGTCATGAAGGGGCCATAGTTCCCTCATGATGGCTCAGGAATTCTGGGAGTTGAAGTCCTGAAGTCATGAAGGGGCCATAGTTCCCTCATGCTGGCTCAAGAATTCTGGGAGTTGAACTCCACGAGTCATAAAAGAGCCAAGGTTGCCTAACCCTGATCTAGCCCAGCATTTCTCAACCTCGGCAATGTGAAGATGTGTGGACTTCAACTCCCAGAATTCCCCAGCCGGCAATGCATCCAACTGACTCCTAAACAAAAACATGAGTCAGGTGCCAACCCTCCGAATTTTGATCACGCGACCACGGGGAGGCTGTGACAGTCGTGTGAAAAATGGCAGTAAGACACTTTTTTTTCAGCATTAGAATCGAGTGGGAGGGACCTTGGAGGTCTTCTAGTCTGGCCCCCTTCTCAAGCAGGAGATGAAGCACCCATAATGTCTGAAGGAAAGCTGTTCACTGCTGTTGTAACTTTGAATGGTCACTAAATGAAATGTGGTAAGTCGAGGACTACAGATAGATAGATAAATAGATAGATAGACAGATGATGGATGGATGGATGGATGGATGCATGGATGGATGCATGGATGGAAGGAGATAGACAGATAGATGAGAGATAGAAATTAGACAGATGATAGATAGATATAGATACCATAGATAGATAAATAGATAGATTGATGATAGATAGAAATTAGATAGACAGATGATAGATGAATGGATGGATGGAGATAGACAGATAGACAAGAGATAGATAAATAGATAGATAGAAAGAAAGATAGATAGATAGATAGATAGATAGATAGATAGATAGATAGATAGATAGATAGAGATGGATAGATAGATAGATAGATAGATAGATAGATAGATAGATAGATAGATAGATAGATAGATAGATAGATGATAGATAGATAGATAGATAGATAGATAGAGATGGATGGATGGATGGATGGATGGATAACCTTTCTTGCCATTTTTTCCTGTGGGCACAACGCCACACATTGAAATCTACTTGCCTGCTCACATAACACACATTTAAACATACTATATACAACTTATGTATAGACCTATACTTTTACATATAAGTAACATATAAATATTATAAATATTTGTACTTAACCAAAGGAAATTATGGGCTCAACTGTGGTGCTAAGGCAAGCACACCCTATATAGCAGCAGGCCCAGAGTCTTTTAGGGGGGGGAGATGGTTTTAAAAAAAAACCTGATCCAGCAACACACGAAGGAAGGGACTTACCGTGAAGACAGCCCAGGAGAGCGCCGAGTGGCCTCCACCGTGTAGAAGGACCAACAGGGGACCCTCGGACCCACTCTTGTAAACTCGAAAAGTGTATGAACAGTTAAGGACGTGACAAGCTTCTTTGGAAACAATGGAGGGTTAGGAAAAAAAGAGGACGGGGAGATATTACTGTTACGTAGAATCATAAAATCCTAGGGATGGAGGTCTTCCATCTTCTAGACCAGGGGTAGGCAACCTCGGCTCTTTGATGACTCATGGACTTCAACTCCCAGAATTCCTGAGTCAGCTGACTCAGGAATTCTGGGAGTTGAAGTCCATGAGTCATCAAAGAGCCGAGGTTGCCTACCCCTGGTCTAGAAGTCCAACCTGGATTCTATCCCTCTGCATTAACAGAGGGATGGAATCGAGACCACGTGAAGTGTTAATACCACTTTACAAGGCCTTGGTAAGGCCACACTTGGAATACGGCATCCAGTTTTGGTCACCACGATGTAAAAAAAGATGTTGAGACTCTAGAAAGAATGCAGAGAAGAGCAACAAAGGTGATCAGGGGACTGGAGGCTAAAACATATAAAGAATAGTTGCTGGAATTGGGGATGTCTAGTTTAATCAAGAGAAGGACGAGGGGGGACAGAGGAGCAGCGTTCCAGTATCTCAGGGGCTGCCCCAAAGAGGAGGCAGTCAAGCTGTTCTCCAGAGCGCCTGAAGGCAGGACAAGAAGCAACGGATGGAAACTAATCCAGCAGAGAAGCAGCCTGGAACTAAGGAGAAATTTCCTAACAGTGAAGAGAATTAACCAGTGGAACCACTTGCTTACAGAAGCAGTGAATGCTCCAACACTGGATGTTTTTACGAAGAAATTGGACAGCCGTTTGTCTGACACGGTACAGGGTTTCCTGCTTGAGCAGGGGGTTGGACTAGATGACCTCCAAGGTCCCTTCCAATTCTGTTAATTCTCTTAACCCCCTGCCCAAAGCAGGAGACCTCCGATCAACTCACCGGAATAAGGAGTTTCAAAACGTCAAACTTTAAAAGACGTTAGGTTTTTTGTTGAAAATCAGCTGTCTAACCAACCGATTGTTGCGGTGAGAGGCCGGCCTCGGTCAACCAGCATAATGGGGCCTGCCCATCATGGTCATCAATCGTGACGGCCGTAAACTGGGTCGCCCACATGAGGAATCCGATTTTACAACTCTCCCCCCCAGCGGTCACGAAGCAAACAAAAGCAGTCGTAAAGCAAAGCACGGGGCGGCTTTGCTGAAACCTGGAAGCAAATGCTAATTTGCAACCAAACCATCGTAAACCTTGATCACAGGACGGCTGCAAATGCAGGGTTACATGACGGGGGTGGGGGTGGGGGGGGAGAGGGGAGACAGGGGGCAGCCATCACGAGTTTCAGAACTGGGTCGTTAAGTATCCCCAGGGAGGTGAGTCGTAACTTCAAAGAAACCAATAAGCCATCGGTCGTAAATTGAGGACTCTCTGCATTAATTTAGAGGTGACTTACGCACCCATAACTCTCTTCTTGTGCAAGTGACACCCCCCCTCACTAATCATCTGCTTTGAAACTCATCGAACTGGATCCTCGACACCCATTTTTGACGAGAAAATGCTGTCCCAGAACTCGTTTGTTTGGTACACAATTGCGCAAGCTAGTGTTGTTGTTGTCGCTTGCCTTGTGACTCGCAACGCAGCCGAAACAAAGGTGGACGTGTTAGTCATGCAACAGCTGTTGCTTTCTGCACCTCCCCTTGCGGTCTTCTCTGAGCTGCACAAAAATCTTGTGCGTTTTGGCGCTTTTTTTCCTCTCTCATCAGTATAGGTAAAATGAACTTTTTCTTCCATTTAACTGTTTATTAATTGTTAGGTTTATTTCTCCTGTAAAGTACATGCAACCCTGTCTTTTTACACATTCCCCCTTTTTTCTCATCAGTACGGGTAAAATGAACTTTTTCTTCCATTTAACTTTTTATTAATTCTAAGGTTTATTTCTCCTGTAAAATACACGCAAAGGGACGCGGTGGCTCAGTGGGTTAGGACGCTGAGCTAGTCGATCAGAAGGTCGACAGTTTGGCGGGTCGAATCCCGAGTGCCGCGTAGCAGAGCGAGCGCCTGTTACGCGTCCCAGCTTCTGCCAACCTAGCAGTTCGAAAGCACGTAAAAATGCAAGTAGAAAAATAGGGACCACTCCGGTGGGAAGGGAACAGCGTTCCGTGCGCCTTTGGCGTCTAGTCATGCCGGCCACACGACCACGGAGACGTCCTCGGACAAGCGCTGGCTCTTCGGCTTTGAAAGGGAGATGAGCACCGGCCCCTAGAGTCGGAAACGACCAGCACGCATGTGCAGGGGAACCTTTACCTTTACCTAAAATACACGCAACACTGTCTCTTTACATATTGCCTTCAAAATGAGCCTTGTCTTTGCTTTGGGAATGCCTTAAATTTCTTTACATTATACGGGTAGTCCTTGAGTTACAACAGATTTGTTTAGTGACCATTCAAAGTTAGAATGGAAACTGAAAAAGTGACTTGCGATCCTTTCTCACACTTACAACCGCTTCACATTTACGACCGTCGCAGCATCCCCGAGGCAAAATTCAGACGATTGGCAGCTGGCTCATCTTTATGACGGCGGCCGCGTGCCGGGGTCACGCGATGCCCTTTGGCGACCTTCTGACAAGCAAAGTCCATTGGGGGGGTGGGGGGTGGGGGAAGCAGCCGGACTCACTTAAGGACCGTGTGGCTGACTTAACAATTGCAGTGATTCACTTAACAACGGTGGCAAGAAATGGTTGTGAAATGGGGCAAAGCGTCACTTAACAAATGTCTCGTTTAGCAACGGAAATTTGGGGCTCCGTTTTGGTCGTACTCAAGGACTACCCGTGCAAATACCACTTGGGGTGTGTGTGAAAGCCCTAATAAGCAGGCATATACATAGAATGAAGGCTACTGCTAAGCTTGTAAGCCACCCTGAGTCTTTGGAGAAGGGCGGGATATAAATAGAATTAAAATAAAATAAAATAAAAATAATAAACCTTCTCTTTTTTACGTATTGCCTTCAAAATGGGCGTTTTGTTCGGTTTGGGAACGAATTAAATTTATTTCCATTATTCCTTATGGGAAAAATGTCTTTGTACTCCCCGTTTTTGCGGACCAGTTAAGGATGAGTACCAAGGTACTCCAGTATTAAAAAGAGGAAGTGATGGCTGGCCTACAATGGTTTTGCATTTTTAATCTGAAAGCCATTCCTGGCTAGCAAGGACAAAATGTGTGCTAAACGGAGCCGGGGGAATACTTAGCCTTAAATATGGACTGCACCGTGGAGGGTTGTGCAACTGGAATAAATCAACCAGAGGCCAAAAGGATATATCCTGGCCGGAGTCTGTCTCAACCACAACATCTTCCATAGATTCAAAATATTGGCTCCAGGAAACCGGGCTGTAGTCGCGCTTTCTTCCAGGCCTGAAAAAGAAAAAGGAGGTGTTTAATTTCTACAAATCTTCATTTTGATTTTTTCTTTTTAATTAAGGCGAGTCTAAAAGAGAGCTGGGCATGTTATGGCCCCTGGGCCGCATCCGGCCCTTTGGCGGTCCCGGCCAGCGTGGTTCGCTTTTCATTTTGAAGGCAACTTTTCCCCCCCTAATTTAGGTTAATGCAGGCATGAATGCCTACGTGTCTTCACTCCCCTATGGGTCCCATTTTCCCATGTGACCCCTTGGGAAAATTAATGGGAGGAGGAGGAGGAGGAGGAGGAGGAGGAGGAGGAGGAGGAGATAATAACTGGGGTCCTTGGTGCTCTCTGAGCTGGGTGGTTTTCTTGCAGACATTTCATGACCCAACTAGGGAACCTCATCAGCGCTAGAAGGAAGTGGGGTTTGTGGAGAGGAGGAGGAGGAGGAGGAGGAGGAGGAGGAGGAGGAGGAGGAGGAGGAGGACTGTGGATTCCTAGGTGGTTCTCTGAGCTGGGTGGTTTTCTTGCAGACATTTCATGACCCAACTAGGTGACATCAATAGTGCGAGAAGGAAGGAAGGAAGGAAGGACAGACGGACTGTGGGGTCCTTGGTGCTGTCTGAGCCAGGTTGTTTTCTTGCATACGTTTCATGACCCAAATAGGTAACATCATAAGTGCTAGAAGGGGGTGGGGATTGTGGGGAGGAGGAGGAGGAGGAGGATGCACTGATGATGTTACCTAGCCGGGTCATGAAACGTCTGCAAGAAAACCACCCAGCTCAGAGGGCACCAAGGACCCCACAGTCTTTCTTTCCTTTCTTTCTTTCTTTCTTTCTTTCTCTCTCTTTCTTTCTTTCTTTCTTTCTTTCTTTTTCTTTTTCTTTCTTTCTTTCTTTCTTTCTTTCTTCCTTCCTTCCTTCCTTCCTTCCTTCCTTCCTTCCTTCCGTCTTCCTCCTTGCACTGATGATGTTACCTAGCTGGGTCATGAAACATCTGCAAGAAAACCACCCAGCTCAGAGAGCACCAAGGACCCCACAATCTGTCTTTCTTTCTTTCTTTCTTTCTTTCTTTCTTTCTTTCTTTCTTTCTTTCTGTCTTTCTTTCTTCCTTCCTTCCTTCCTTCCTTCCTTCCTTCCTTCCTTCGTCTTCCTCCTTGCACTGATGATGTTACCTAGCCGGGTCATGAAACGTCTCCAAGAAAACCACCCAGCTCAGAGAGCACCAAGGACCTCACAGTCTTTCTTTCTTTCTTTCTGTCTTTCTTTCTTCCTTCCTTCCTTCCTTCCTTCCTTCCTTCGTCTTCCTCCTTGCACTGATGATGTTACCTAGCTGGGTCATGAAACGTCTGCAAGAAAACCACCCAGCTCAGAGAGCACCAAGGACCCCACAGTCTTTCTTTCTTTCTCTTTCTTTTCTTTCTTTCTCTTTCTTTCTCTTCCTTCCTTCCTTCCTTCCTTCCTTCCTTCCTTCCTTCCGTCTTCCTCCTTGCACTGATGATGTTACCTAGCCAGGTCATGAAACGTCTGCAAGAAAACCACCCAGCTCAGAGAGCACCAAGGACCCCACATTTCAGCTGCAAGCTACAAATATTCTCTCCTTATCAGATATCTTAACCTCAGGATAGCCAGGCCAAATTTGGAAGATTGGGAGAGAGAAACCTGAAGCCGGAAACGTTCGGCAAGAAAAAAAACACAGCACAATTTCCTTGTTTCAGAGTCTAACATTCATCTCCCTATTTCTAAACCCTAACCCTAAAAACCCCGTTACAAAATTAACCTTGCAGATCAGCGGGAAATTGTGAGTCACTGATTGTGCCGTACAGGTTCATCTTTGACTCGCCACAACTCATCCCAAAATTTCTGCTTCCGCTAAGCCAGAGCGTTTGTTGAGTTTTGTCCCCTTTCACGACCTTCCTTGCCACAGCTGTTAAGCGAATCGCTGCAGTGGATAAGTTGATAACACGGTCGTTCAGCGAATCTGGCTTCCCCCCCCACTGACTTTGCTCGTGAGAAGGTCGCCAAAGGGGACGGCATGATTCCCGGGACGCCGCAACCATCGTAAATACGAGTCAGTTGACAAGGGTCTGAATTTTGATCACATGAGGAGGCTGCAACGGTCGTAAGTCTGAGGTCCCTTTTTCCCCGCGGCATTGTAACTCAAACAATCACTACTCAAGCCACCTGTACCAATACAGGTCTGCCTGTATTAAAAGGCTAGGACAGTGTTTTCCAACTTTTAAGATGTGTGGACTTCAAGTCCCAGAATTCCCCAGCCAGCTTTGCTGACTGGGGAATTCTGGGGGTTGTAGTCCACACATCTTAAAGTGTCCAAGCTTGAGAAACAATGTGCTGGGTTATATAATTCTTCCTTCTGTCCTTTCGATTTTACTCCGAGGTCTCTGATTTTACTCCGAGGCTTCTATTTCCAGCCCTCCCCCTCCTTGTTTTTTTGGAAAACAGAAATCCTTTCTGGATCCTCCCCCCCCCCGCTTTTCTCATCAAAGCAATGAGAACAGCTCTACTTCCCTCACCCCCTCCCCAGCTGGTGTGCCGTACTCTGCCCCCCCAGCGCTTTGCACCCACCCCCACCTCTGCAGACTGAGCCACCCCACTGACTATATATGTGTGCGTGCGTGTGTGTGTGTGTGTGTGTATATATATATATTCCTTGATAAGATTAAAAATACGAATCCCAGGCATGTTAAAATTAACAAACAAATGAACACTGGGATAGAATTAAAAACTAAAACAGTTTTTATTGCTGAAAAATCAGCAATACACACACACACACATATATATACATATATATATACACATATACGCATATATATACATGCATATATACATATACATACATACATATACATATACATATACATAGTTAACAAGCATTTGACATATATATATATATATATATATATATATATATATATATATATATATATATATATATATATATATATATATATATATATATATATATATATATATATATATATATATATATATATATATATATATATATATATATATATATATATATAACCTTTATCGTCATTTTTTCCTGGGGCACAACGGCCCACGTTAAAAATGAAATTGAGTTGCTTCCTGTCCAAGCGTACGCATATATAACCCACGTTTAAAACACGCTATGTACGACCTACGTATAGACCCTCACATATAAGTAACGTATAAATATTAATCGCTGCCTCCCCCCAAACCTTTTACACCTCCCCCCCCCCCGGGACAGCATCTCTCCTCCATGTCTCATCCGGGCAGGCTGGAGGGGGTGGGAGTCCATTGGGGTGCGGGTGGGGGTTAGTCCTGTCCATGGTGCCGGTTCTCCTGGGGAATCTAGCCGCCCCCCTTGTCAAAGGAGGCTTGGTCCTAGGGCCCCCCTCTTCCTGGTTGGCTGGGGATGATGGGAAAGGGATCTCCGCAGGGCAGGAGGATGGCAGGTGGGGAAGGGGAGGTGAAGGTGGGGGTATTGCAAACGGGGGGGGGGGTGGGTTGTAAATTAGAAGGACCAGTCCCAAGGGGGCAAAATGAGCAGTGGTCCAGATTGGTGTGTGTGTGTGTTTTTGTGTGTGTTTTGTGTGTGTGAGAGAGAGACCCTCCCCACGATCCACCCTGGCGGGGGGGGGGGGAGAAAGGGAAGAGGACGACCAAGAGTGACTGTCTCTTCCCTTTCTCCCCCGCCCCCGCCGGGCCAGGGTGGACCGTGGGGAGGGTCTCACACACACACACACACACACACACACACACACAAAACACACAATACATATAGATTAATCTGCCTTGGAAGCCAGGATTTTGATCTGGGCCACCTATCAACGGAATCAATCCAATCCAACGGGATGGGGGAAGAGGGGAGGGGGCTCGCGGCCACCCCCACCCCCGGGCCCTGCCGGCAGGGGATCATGGGAGCTGTAGTCCGGCGTCCTTGGAGGGCGCTAGGTTCATCCCCCCCCTCCCCCTCTTCCCAGCCCCCCCCAATCTTCACCCACCCCCCGGGCCACGCCCCCTCCTCTGATCCCCCCCCCACTGGAGCGTTGAGGGGGTCCCCCCCGCCGCCCGTGACGTCACCGCCGGCCTCCCCGCTTCCCTCCCGTGACGCCACCGCCGCGGGCCCCCGGTGACGTCACCGCCGCCGTCCTACCCCATGCGCATCTTGGGAGCGGCCTGGCCGCTGCCTCCGGCCGGGCCCGGCGGGCGAGGGGGCAGGCGGCCGAGCTGCAGCTGCTTCTCCAAGGCGGACATGGCGAGGGGGACGCGGGGCCGGCGGAGCAGCGGAGCGGCCGAGGGGCGTGGAGGATCCGGCCCCCGCCTTCCCAGAAGGAGCCGCCGGCCCGCCGCTCCCAGCAGCCCCTGCGCGCTCGGCCGGAAGAGGGAGGGGCTTCCGGCCCCCGAGGCGTGACGGGACGCGCTCGGGGACGCACGAGCGGAAGTTGCCGAAAGGCACCCTGGGAATCGGAGTATTAAAAAGGGAGTAGGGCCAAAGAGAAGGCTGTCCGAGCCACCAAGAGAGGCTCTACGGTGGAGCCATAGAGATAATAATTAGAGTGAGCTACACTCGCGAGGTTTAGTTTTTTTCCGCCATATATACCTGTGTTGTTTCTCTGAGTCATATGTGTGTGTGTATGTGGGCATATATTATTATTATTTATTTATTATTTATTTATTAATTTAATTTGTATACCGCCCTTCTCCCGAAGGACTCAGGGCGGTGAACAGGGCAATACATAATAAAAACAAGATACAAAAATTAAAAATTATTAAAAAGTAATTAAACAGCAATGCCCGTAATAAATTAGTACAGATTATTATTATTATTATTATTATTATTATTATTATTATTATTATTATTATTATTATTATTATTATTATTATTATTATTATTAATAATAATAATAATAATAATAATAATAATAATAATAATAATAATTGTTATATATTGAATATTAGCATAGAGCATTGTTATGCTGTCAGCCCAGCTGAACATCAGCTGTGTGGCACCCGGCAACAACAGGTGGCGTCCTAACTCCCGTCCCATTGGTCAGCCCGTTCTGGCGGGACCCTTTAAGGATGTGGATTGGGCACCGGCTTTGCCGGCAACAGTATTTAAAGGAGCCGAGCTGTGGAGACTCCTCAGTTCAACTACAATAAAGCTTTAGTTAAACCCTCGACATCTTGTCATCCGTCCTGACCGGTCTACCCACAATACTTAACGGTGGCGACGAGGGTGGGATACTGCTGCTGAGCTGAAGCACCAGTTGAGTCACTAGAGCTGAAGCACTAGTAATCGCGGGAAAGGAGGGAAGAGAAAACTCTCCCGATCGATTCCTTCCCGGTAAGCAGTAACCAGACCTGGACAGAATGACGCAAATCGGACACATCCGTGAGTTCGATGTCCGCCATCCGGGACAGTGGGAGTCCCACTTGGGACAAGTCGAGGGGTATCTCTTCGTGAATAAAATCACAGAAGACAAAGAGAAGGCAGCGGCGTTGCTGTGCATCAGCGGGCCGGCTGTGTACGATGTAGCTGTCGGGCTATGCATCCCAGATCCTGTCTCGACACTACCCTACGCTGACCTCGTCAGCAAATTGAGCCAACACTTCATGCCAAAGAAGTCCGAAATCTACTGGCGACTCCGATTCTTCTAGAGGAACCAGCTGCCAGGCGAATCGGCGATGGACTACGTGGCTGCCGTGCGACAAGCCGCTCGAATGTGCAGGTTCCCGGACCTGGAAGATCGGATTCGAGACCAAATTGTGTTCGGCCTGAGTGACGATCACCTCCAGCAAAAAATAATGGCCAAACCAACCCTGAGCCTGTCTGAAGTGGTCAACGAAATAATGGCTCAGGAGGCCATTAACGAAAAGAATGCGCTCAGGCATAACAACAACCCGAACGGCTCCGTGTACCAAGAAAATGCTGCTGACAGCGGAGAAGGTGAACAAGCCAACGAAGCCAAAATCGACGCTATTCTACAGAGGCTGGAGAAGTTCAAGAACCGCCGTGAGCACAACCAAACACAAAAGAAGCCGGCCGGGGCCAACAGAAATTCTAGAGCCCCTAACCGCAACGCCAGTGGAAACAGCCAAAATTGTGCCAGCTGCGGGGGCAACCACCCCAGAGCATCCTGCCGCTTCCGCGGGGCCAAATGCCATGCATGTGGCAAAACCGGCCACATACAATCCATCTGCCGAGCCCGAAACCGCGACAACATAAACGACATCGATGAGCAGTCCACAGGTACAAGTTCCCCCCCCAAAAAAACCCCTGGGACCAGGGCACCCCAGATTATAGAAAATTTGGAAGTGGCTTGCCAGTCAGCAATCCACCCCCCACTCAAACCTAAAATCCAAATTACTGTTAGCATAGAGGGAATCCCTTGCTTAATGGAAGTGGATTCAGGCTCACCAGTCTCTTTAATTTCATCAGAGACCCTTTCCCTAATTTGTTCTAAGAGCAGACAGAAGATTGGCATAGCACCCACCAAAATTAAATTAACAGACTTCCAACGTTCCCCTATTAAACTAAGGGGACAAGCCACTGTGCAAGTTAAGTTTAAAGAATTCCAGGGTCAGCTGGAAATTCTCATAACCGAAGGGAAAAGGACAAATTTAGTGGGATTAGATTGGTTCCAGGCCCTGGGCATCTGGCTAGGGGGAATAAACAACGTCCAATCTAATAGCCTAGACTCCTAGACTCACAATGATGTCATTGTGTCAGACAACGGCCCACAATTTACGTCTGCTGATTTTCAGGCCTTCAACAGATCCAACTTGATTAGACACATCACATCTGCCCCCTTCCACCCGGAGACTAACGGCCTTGCAGAACGTATGGTAAGGTCAACAAAAGACGCCCTGAAACGGATCATCACTGGAGACTGGCATCAAAGACTGGCACAATTCCTGTTGAGCCAACACACCACCCCATCCACCACCTCCGGCAAATGCCCAGCGGAACTGCGTTGGGGCCGTTGCCTCAAAACAAAACTGGACAGACTACACCCTGATCGTGTGGCGACGGAACCAGAACAACACTCTGCCGTGAAGGAATTGACAGTGGGGGACCTTGTGTGGGCCAGAAATTACACTTCAGGGGACTTTTGGGTTCAAGGGGTAATGATTGCTAAAACTGGGCCTGTGTCTTATGTTATTGAGGGGGAAGGGGGCCGACAATTTAGAAGACATTTAGACCAGTTACGGAGGCGAGCCCCTGAAAACCAGCCCGAGGGTGAGGCCAACATAAGAGAATCAACATCTGACCCGGCAACCACTATAACACCTGAAGGGCCCTCACTTGAATATATGCCAACCACGCATACCTGGGACAGTCATGACACTAGTCAGGCATCCCAGGACCTGGGGGAACAGCTGGGGGACCCCAATTCCAGTCCAGTGGTTAGCAGGGAAGATCATAGCCAATCTCCAGGAAGGGCGGAGTTGCCTGGCAAAGAAGGGATTAAAATGTGATATTTCCCCCAAAATTAATTCCATTGTTTTCTCGCTCTATAATAGTCATGTTTTTCAATCTTGCACTTTTAAAATGGATGGACTTCCACTCCCAGAATGCCCCAGCCAGCTTTGAAGTCCACATCATCTGAGTCCATACAACAAGGGTCTTCAAACGTGGCCCTTTTATGACTTGTGGACTTCAACTCCCAGAATTCCTCAGCCAGCATGGGGGAAACTTTGGCCCCTTTGTGACTCGTGGACTTCAATTAATTAATTAATTCAATTAACCAGTGGAACAACCTGCCTCCAGAAGTGGTGAATGCTCCAACACTGGAAGTTTTTAAGACGAGCCTGGACAGCCATTTGCCTGAAATGGTATAAGTTTAAGTTTACTGAATTTATAGGGTTTCCTGCCTGAGCAGGAGGTTGGACTAGATGACCTCCAAGGTCCCTTCCAACTTCTTCTTCTTCTTCTTCTTCTTCTTCTTCTTCTTCTTCTTCTTCTTCTTCTTCTTCTTCTTCTTCTTCTTATTATTATTATTATTATTATTATTATTATTATTATTATTATTATTATTATTATTAATTCCTCAGCCAGCATGAAGGGGCCAAGTTCGACACGCCTGAAGCCCGCCCATCTTAAACAGCTCCAAGTTGGGGGGAGAGCGGGAAAAAAACCTGCTTTATCACAAACGAGTGTTTCTAACACTTAGTATTGGTATCTCTATGTTCCCCTCGCAAAGCCCTCTGGGAGTGGTAGTTGAAGCGGCAACCGCTCGAGGCCGCGGCCCTCCCGCCATTTTCCCAGCAGGCCGCGCGGCGGCGGCGGCGCCCGTTGCTAGGCAGCGGCTCCGGGCCTAGCGGCGAGGATGAAGCAGAAGAAGAGCAAAGGCGGGCCGGGCCGGGCCGTGGCCGGCCGTCGTCGGACGGGTGGGTGAGGGAGATCGAGGCCGGGCTGGTTCCGACCCTGTCGCCTTCCCACAACCCCAGCGGCTGACCTGGAAGAGACGCTTTGGGGGTTTTTTTTCTCTCCTGCAGAGGATTTCCCAGACGAAGAGATGGACGGGGGACCACCAGGAGATCCCAGAGGGCAGGAGAATGGGAGGGACACCCTAGAGGAAGGCAGTGGGAAACCACTTGTAGAAAATGTCTGCTTTTATGCACTCTAAGGAGAGCCACAATTAATGGAATACCGGGAGAAGTTTGAGAACTGGTTCTGAGTTCGAGTTCTGCCTTGGGTACCAAGTGAGCTGGCAAGGTGGGGGGCAAGGTCAATAAAGGCAGAAGATGTGAGATGCTTTGCTTCCCCCCCCTCCTGCTGTTGCTTGGAAGGATTTCCCAGACGGAGAGTTGGATGGGTGACCACCTGGAGATCCCAGAGGGCAGGAGAATGGGAGGATGACCCTAGAGGAAGGCGGTGGGAAACCACTTGTGGAAATGTCGTGTTTTTATGCACTCTATTTGATGGAATAGGGAATGGCAGCAGGCTAGATAACGGGAGAAGTTTGAGAAGTGGTTCTGAGTTCGAGTTCTGCCTTGGGTACCAAGTGAGCTGGCAGTGGGGGGCAAGGTCAATGAAGGCAGAAGACGTGGGAATAGATGCTTTGCTAACCCTAACCCTTAATTTAATAAATAATAATCATAAACATAATCATAATAATCATACCAGGAGGTCCTTGGTGGATACCTAGGATGCTGGCAGCAACCCATGTTAACCATCAGCGCCAGTCAATTTGAATGTTCGGTTGCCTGAGGTTCACGTTTAATGAATAAATATAATAATAATGTTGGAAGGGACCTTGGAGGTCATCTAGCCCAACCCCCTGCTCAGGCAGGAAACCCTAACCCATTTCAGACAAATCGCTGTCCGGTCTCTTTTTAAAAGCTTCCAGTGATGGAGCGCCCACAACTTCTAGGGGCAAGTTGTTCCACTGGTTAACTGTCCTTACTCCCAGGAAATTCCTTCTTAGTTCCAGGTTGCTTCTTTCCTTGCTGAGTTTCCATCCGTTGCTTCTTTTTTTTAAATTCCATTTATATCCCGCTTTTCTCCGAAGACTCAGGGCGGCTTACAAGCTTAGCAGTAGCCTTCATTCTGTGTATATGCCTGCTTATTAGGGCTTTCACACACACACACCCCAAGCAGCATTATTACAAAGTCAGCTTAATTGCCCCCAACAATCTGGGTCCTCATTTTACCTACCTGGGAAGGATGGAAGGCTGAGTCAACCTTGAGCCTGGTGGGACTCGAACCTGCACTAATTGCAGGCAGCTGGTGTTACTTAAGGAGGCATTAGCCCACTGCTCCACCAAGGCTCTTAGACAAGGTTCTTGTCTTGCCTTCGGGTGCTTTCGAGGTCCTAATAGTCATAATCTATAATGGCTTTGGTGGAGCAGTGGGCTAATGCCTCCTTAAGTAACACCAGCTGCCTGCAATTAGTCCAGGTTCGAGTCCCACCAGGCTCAAGGTTGACTCAGCCTTCCGTCCTTCCGAGGTAGGTAAAATGAGGACCCAGATTGTTGGGAGCAATTAAGCTGACTTTGTAAAAATGCCGCTTGGGTGTGTGTGTGAAAGCCCTAATAAGCAGGCATATACATAGAATGAAGGCTACTGCTAAGCTTGTAAGCCGCCCTGAGTCTTTGGAGAAGGGCGGGATATAAATGGAATTAAAATAAAATAAAAAAAATAAAAATAAATAATCTAACTGAATTTGTGCTCTGTTTTCCTCTGCAGCTCTCAATGATGCCTCCCCTTCTACCAGTTTACCACCTCTCGTGGAAGGACCGCTGCGCTGCTTTCTCAAGCTGACCGTTAGCAAAATCCTGTGGATGGTTGCCAAGCCGCCAGCCTCGTCCCTGGTACGGGTGAGATGGTGGGGAGAAACCAGCAACGGCACCGTCTTCGTTCCCCAGGATGCTGGCCAGCCTGAGCAGAAAATCCTGAACACCACCACCTGCTACCCAGTGCGATGTGGGCCCAAGCAGTTTGCCTCTTACCTGGCAGGTAAGAGCTGGCTCTTTGCAGTTCGTAGGGTGACTGCTTGAATGGGTCTGCCCTGGATGTGGTCAGTCCACGGGGGCCCTCTGGAAATCGCCGCAAAATGGGTCTTTTTAGGGTGGGAAAAAAAAGAGACGGTTAAGTACAATTGAAAAGTACAATAATAACCCAGATTGTTGGGGGCAATTAAGCTGACTTTGTAATAATGCCGCTTGGTGTGTGTGTGAAAGCCCTAATAAGCAGGCATATACATAGAATGAAGGCTACTGCTAAGCTTGTAAGCCGCCCTGAGTCTTCGGAGAAGGGCGGGATATAAATGGAATTAAAATAAATAAAATAAAAAATAAATAAATAATGGTATGATTTGTGGCGTCCTTGGTCCTCTCTGAGCTTGGCGGTTTTCTTGCCGACGTTTGGCTGCCAAACAAAGTAACATCATCAGTGCTTCAAGGGCAGGGGGGGTCTTCAAACTTGGCCCTTTTATGACTGGTGGACTTCAACTCCCAGAATTCATCAGCCAGGCAACTCCCAGGAATTCTGGGAGTTGAAGTCCACCAGTCATAAAAGGGCCAAGTTTGAAGACCCCTGTTCAAGGGAGTGGGTTTTGAAGAGGAGGAGGAGCAGGAGGACTCTGGGGTCCTTGGTGCTCTTTGAGCCTGCTGGTTTTCTTGCAGACGTTTCACTGCCAAACTAGGTAACATCATCAGTGCTTCAAGCGAATGGGGTTTGAAGAGGGGGAGGAGGAGGACTGTGGGGTCTTTGGTGCTCTCTGAGCTTGGTAGTTTTCCTGCAGATGTTTCGCTGCCAAACAAAGTAACATCATCAGTGCTTCAAGGGCAGGGGGGGTCTTCAAACTTGGCCCTTTGATGACTTGTGGACTTCAACTCCCAGAATTCCTCAGCCAGGCATGCTGGCTAAGGAATTCTGGGAGTTGAAGTCCACAAGCAGGGGTCTTCAGACTTGGCCCTTTTAAGACTTGTG
Organism: Vipera berus; assembly: GCF_964194415.1. NCBI lineage: Eukaryota > Metazoa > Chordata > Lepidosauria > Squamata > Viperidae > Vipera > Vipera berus. Next base: position 2,667,860 of record NC_138206.1, read on the forward strand.
GACTGGAGTTTCTCAACCTCGTCCATTTTAAGAGGTGTGGACTTCATCTTCCTCCTGGCTGAGGAATTCTGGGAGTTGAAGTCCAACAGTCATTAAAGGGCCAACTTTGAAGACCCCTGTTCAAGGGAGTGGGTTTTGATGATGATGAGGAGGACTGTGGGGTCCTTGGTGCTTTCATCCTGGTGGTTTCCTTGCAGACGTTTCATTACCAAACTAGGGAACATCATCAGTGCTAGAAGGGAGTGTGGTTTGCTCTCAATTTATATTCTAATGCCTTGGTCAAGAGGCAAACAATACCCCAATCGAGGAACTGTCAGACAAGCTAACAGCAAACAGCCCAGCTAAGGACCGCTCCCACTAATACCACCCCCCCACACACACACCCCCTTCTTGCACTGACGATGTAACCTAGCTGGGTCATGAAACGTCTGCAAGAAAACCAACTGACTCAGGGAGCATCAAGGACACCACAGTTCCACTGTGTACGACAGATCCGGTTTTGAAGTAGATTCATACTCTTGTTCATCCAGTGGGACCCATTTGATCCTCTTTGCTGGCTTCCTGCAGATATGGGGGCTCTTCTCCTGGAAGTAATGACCAAATCAGACCATCTTCCGATTGGACGGGTTCAAATCGAGGGGCTGGCCCAGCTCTCTCCCAGCCACCCAATCGGCGGCTTTTTCACCATCATTTCTCCCTCGTCTGAAAAGATGGGAGAGCTGCAGGTGAGTCAGGATTCTTTCCTTGAGTACACTTTTTTTTCCCCCTGTTGCCCAGCCTCAACTCCAAATATTGTAAATAGGAATCAGTTTAAAATGCACACAGCATAATTAGTAAAGCAGCAGACCCCATCCTTTCCAGCTTTGTGGACCGGCAGCAGTGGCGCTGGTGGCGGAGGTAGCTCCATTTGCACCACTTGCTGGTATGTGTGGAGATTTGTGCATAGGCACGCGCCCTCACCATTTGCACAAGTGGAGCAGCGTGAGGGCGCTCACCCACTGCTTGCGCAGACTGGTTGCAAATGGGCCTTGGCCTGGAGCTTGGGGACCCCTGTTCTAAAGCAGTTGTTTGGCGTTCTGGAGGATTCATTTTATCTGCATCCCACTTTTACTGTTCTTACAAATAACTTAAGGCAGAGATAGAGATAGATAGATAGATAGATAGATAGATAGACAGACAGACAGACAGACAGACAGACAGACAGACAGACAGACAGACAGACAGATGTAGATAGATAGACAGACATAATGGATGAAGAGATTGTTGATGATAGATATAGATAAATAATAGAGATAGATAGATAGATAGATAGATAGATAGATAGATAGATAGATAGATAGATAGATAGATAGATAGGAAAGATGGAGAAATTAGGTGGGTAGATGGATAGTAGATAGGTAGATAGATAGATAGATAGATAGATAGATAGATAGATAGATAGATAGATATGGATAAATTAGGTCGATTGATGGATGAATAGATGATAGATAGATAGACAGACAGACAGACAGATGTAGATAGACAAAGACATAATGGATGAGATTGTAGATGATAGATATAGATAAATAATAGAGACAGACAGACAGACAGACAGATAGATAGATAGATAGATAGATAGATAGATAGATAGATAGATAGATAGGAAAGATGGATAAATTAGGTCGATTGATGGATAGATGATAGATAGATAGATAGATAGATAGATAGATAGATAGATAGATAGATAGATAGATAGATAGAGATAGATAGGAGAGATGGATAAATTAGGTGAGTGGATGGATAGATGATAGATAGATAGATAGATAAATTAGGTCGATTGATGGATGGATGGATAGATAGATAGATAGATGATAGGTAGATAGATAGATAGATAGATAGATAGATAGATAGATAGATAGATAGATAGATAGATAGATAGATAGATACAGATAGATAGGAGAGATGGAGAAATTAGGTGAGTGGATGGATGGATGATGGACAGACAGACAGATAGATGTAGATAGACGGAGACAGACATAATGGATGAAGAGATGGTAGATCATAGATACAGATAAATGATACAGACAGACAGACACACACACACACACACCTCTCCAGAATCGTAAATGTTCTGGATAGCCTTAAGCAAACCATTATCTCCCAGCTTCCCCTGGAAATTATATTGTTATTATTATTGTTGTTGCCTTTCAGTCAACTTTTTGACCAGCCAGTTTTCTTGGGAAGATTTCCGAAGTGGTTTGCCACGGCCTCCTTCCAAAGGCTAAGAGAGCGGGGCTGCATGATTTTGTGCCTAAGGTGGGATTAGAACTCACGATCTCCCGCTTACTATCCTGGTGCCTTCACCATCACAGCAGCCTGGCTCTCTTGCAAAAAAAAAAAAAAAAAGACAGAGATTTTCTTGCAAAACTGTTATAAAGATTGGCGAGAAGCCCCTGAAGTCTTGTAAAAAAACCTTCAACCTGTTAGATCAGGTGCCTGGCTGAGGAATTCTGGGAGTTGAAGTCCGCAAGTCATCCAAGGGCCAAGTGGGAAGATGGAGTGTGAATTGGGAGCTGTTCTTACAGGCTTGCTCAAATGTCCCACTGCAGATATCCCTGCGTCTGGAACCTCTCTCCGATGTGTACGAAAGCAGCCACAAAGTCCCCGACACGCCTGCGGACAAAGATGCTGCAGATTTCAGCCACTGCCTCGCTCCGTCCCAGACCCACAGACCAGCTGGCACACACCTTCATGGAAGGGAGTCTGTAGGGAGCAGCAGAGCAAGTACTCCAAGGTCTGTTTTCCCACGGACCGGAGGGTGCGTGATTTCGTGTGCAGCCTGCATCCCGCGGATGGGGCTTTGCTTGTTTGTGCGGACCGGTCGGTGGCGTGCCACGGACCGGTACTGGTCCACAAACCAGGGGATTGGGGCTGGTTCTTACCTTTAAAGCCCTACATGGCTTAGGCCTGGGATATTTGCAGGACCGTCTGCTGCCAGGAACGACTTCCCATCGCCCGGTGCGCTCACACAGAGAGGGCCTCCTCAGGGTGCCGTCGGCTAGACAATGTCGGCTGGCGACCCCCAGGGGGAGGGCCTTCTCTGTGGGAGTGCCAGCCCTGTGGAACCAACTCCCCCTTGAGCTCCGGATGGCCCCGGATCTCCGGTCCTTTCATCGCGGCCTTAAAACATTTCTCTTCCATCAGGCTCACCTGGACTGACGATAGTGATTTTTAAATAGAATATTTTTAATATTTTATCATTGGGGCTTGTTAGTTTAATCTTTTTTAACATTTGCATTATCGTCTTTTATTGTTGTTAGCCGTCCTGAGTCCTTCGGGAGATAGGGTGGCCTATAAGTCCCATAAATACATACATACATACATACATACATACATACATACATACATACATACATAACCCCAATGTCTGAAACCACCGCAGGGATCTCGGGGCCGGCCTGAACTGATTTTTCCCGGGGTGTTTCTTACGTTTCAGGGGAAAAGATCACTTATATTTCCAAGAGAGCTCGGAGAATAACCCGAATGGCATCTTGAACGCGAAGGATCCCAAGCCACAAAGGGTGTTTGTCAACAGCTCGGATCCAGATGCACAAATGAAGTCAGGCCAGGAAAGCGCGCCGCCCGTCCGTTTTCTTCCTTGCAACAGTCCGGCCACGAAAGATCTCCTGGCAGGTAAGCCGGTGTGGAACACAACCACACAAGTGCTCCTTGACTTAACAACCCTTCATTTGTGCGATCCTTCGAACGTACGACAGCACTGGAAGAAAAGCGAGTTAGGACGTTTTTTTTTTCAGACTTACAACCATCGCAGCATTCCCCGCGGTCACGCAAACAGAATTCAGGCACTTGGCAACTGGCATGTACTTAACGACGGTTGCGGTATCATGTGATCCCCTTTTGGGGAAAGCGGGTTAACCTAACAACCGTTGGACGTTACACCGGCACTGAAACAGGGGACTTACGACCGTTTTTACAGACTTACGACCGTTGCAGCATCCCTGTAGTCACGGGGTCAACATTCAGACGCCCGGCAACTGACTCGTATTTACGACGGTCGCCAAGTGTCCCGGGGGGGGCACGTGATCCCCTTTTGTGACCTTCTAGCAAGCAAGGTCAACTGGGGAAGCCGGATTCTCTTAACCACCACGTTGCTAACTTAACAACTGCAGTGATTCGCTTAACGGCCGTGGCAAGAAAAAGGCCGTAAAAATCAGCAGTGGGATTCAAATATGGTTCTCTGTGTGGATGCCGCTTCCGTAGGTCTATTCTGGGTGCGGGCAACAAAAAATTAGCTACCGGTTGTGAACTGGCTGAATCCCACCACCGGGCAAAACTCACTTAACAACGGTTAAAAAAATTGGGCTCAGTTGTCATAAATCGAGGACTATCTTTATTTCAATTTTTTTTTTCCTTTTAAAGGCCGTCTTGCATTTGAATCCTGAAAAGAGGATCGCGGTCAACCGGAGTGGATGGTTCCCTTTGGTTTTTTTTTTAATTTTAATTTTTTGTTTTTATTTTTCTCTTTCTTCCGAGATCTTTTGGACCGAGGGAACCGCTTGCGAAACGCGATGGCCGTGTCCGCCATGACAGCCAATCCGGATCCCGTCGTAGAACTGTACGAAGCTCGGCCTTCCGTAAAGCAGGACCTCTTCCGACAAGCCGGAAAGTGAGTGTGGGCAGGCAGGAGGGGAGGTTTGTGTCTCCAGCGTTCGATAATTGTGACCTTTTTCAGAGTGACTCGAAGTCAAGGCAAAATCGATCTGTTTTCATTCGTGTTATAGGCAATCCTCAACGTACAACTTTTGGTGACCCTTCAAAGTGACAACAGCACCGGAAAAAAGTGACTTACGCCCCATTTCACGCTTTCAGCCTTTGCAGCGTTTCCCCATGGTCACGTGATCAAAATTCAGACCCTTGGCAACCGACTCATAGTTATGACGGTCGCAGTGTCCTGGGATCGCGTGATCCCCTTTTGTGACCTTAGCGGCAAGCAAAGTCAATGGGGGGAAGCCAGTTTCACTTAACAAACGAGTGACTAGCTTTAGAAATTGCCGCGATTCACTTTACAACTGTGGCGAGGAAGGTCGTAAAACGGGGCAAAATCCACTTAGCAAATGTGTCACTTGGCTGCAACCATCCCGTGATCAGGTGATTGGAATTTGGACGCTTGGCAACTGGCGTGTACTTAGCGAGGGTTGTGGTGTCTGTTCCTCAAACCAGGAAAATGATAAACAATAATTCCAAACGGTCTAAATGATTTTAGACTCTAATTTTATATCCCATTTCCTATGCAAAGGCGCCATTGAATTCTGTTGCCTTTTCTCCTAGGCAAGATATCGATAGGGATACGCTGGGAAAAAACCCTTTTAAAACTATGGGGTGAATTGTTGTTCTTTACCTCATATATAATATATAATATAATATAATATATATATATATATATATATGAACTGTCCGGTGTGACTACAGCCTGTTCGATGGCCTTCAAGATAGGCTGAAAACAGGAAATAAAGATTTGCCCCATGTTTGGGGCCTAGCAAGGTAATCTAAATAGTTAACATTTGAAATGTATATATATATATATATATATATATGGATCTTCGGTCATTCGGGTTTCCTCCTGCGTAGAACTAAAGGTGTAGGAGCGACGTTTCGACGGAATCCCATCCGTCATCATCAGGCTGGTGGCTTTAGCTTCCTTCTTCTGGGAGAAGCATGTGGCTGTTTGTTCCTCTTTTTTAAACTGCCAGAGGGGGTGTGTTCTGTGGGTGGAGGTGTGCTCTGATTGGGTGGGGGACCAAGTGTGTTCTGATTGGAGCACACCTCCACCCACAGAACACACCCCCTCTGGCAGTTTAAAAAAGAGGAACAAACAGCCACATGCTTCTCCCAGAAGAAGGAAGCTAAAGCCACCAGCCTGATGATGACGGATGGGATTCCGTCGAAATGTTGCACCTACACCTTTAGTTCTACGCGGGAGGAAACCCGAATGACCGAAGATCCACATATAAACACCCGCGAAAACCTCAGAAAACAAATATATATATATATATATATATATATATATATATATATATGTATGTATGTATGTATGTATGTATGCATGTATGTATGTATATGTATATGTGTATATGTGTGTATATGTGTATATGTGTATGTGTATATATGTATATATATATGTATTGTATATTATTTATTATATATTTATTATATATTGTATATTATATATTATATATTATATATTATATATTATATATATATATACCTTCAGACACCAGTTTTTTAACTAACTCTTCCTCCGTTGGTAAATCTTCATTTTTCCAATGTTCTAATTTTTGCTGCAGTTAATACGTGTAATATTATACACACACACACACACACACACACACACACTTTCTCATAGTTTCCTACAATTATGCCTAAGAAAAATAACTCTGGCTTAAAATCTATACCTTTTTTAGTCATTTTCTCTAACCATATGTGTATTCTTGACCAGAACCTTTTGGCTTTAGGGCATGTCCACCAAAGATGGTATTGTTCTTAACCTCACTTTAAAAGATCACATTTTCCCTCCACAAAATGCTTTTGGTTCGGATATTTGCCGGATTTCTCACATCTTCCTTTCCTTTTTTTGTTCTAACATTATCTCCAGAACTCTGAAGAATCCCGGCCTTATGCGTGAAGACCCTCTTGAGCCATTGCGGGAATGTTCGGAATTCGATTTGGATGCTGAAAAAAAAGCCATTGAGCTCCTGCTCGGCAGGTGAGATACACTGGTTTGGCTCCCGTTTGGGGGGGGGGGGAAAATGTCTCAGGAATCTTGCAAAATTTGTGTTTCCGGGGTAGTCCTCAGATTACAACCACAGCTGAGCCCAAAATTTCTGTTGCTAAGAGAGGCAGTCGTTTCAGTGAGTTTTTACCCTGTTTTACGACCTTGCTCGCCTCAGTTGTTAAGTGCTGCAGTTGTTCAGTTGTTAACGTTAATTGAATCCAGCTTCCCCCATGTCAGAAGGTGGCAAAAGGGGATCACACGACCCCGGGACACGGCGCCCGTCATAAATAAGAGTCAGTTGCCAAGCGTCTTGAATTTTGATTATGAGCCCCTGGTGATCTTATGAGGGTCTTAATAATACTGTAAAATAATAATAATAATAAACCTTTATTGTCAAAGTACAACATGTGTACATTGAGATTAGCTGAGCCTCCCCCCCCCTTGCTCTCTCCCCCCAACACACAGTGACAACAAACCCTCCATCCCACCACACTGTGTGAACCAACTACACCACACACCGGCCTCCCAAGTCAATTCTGCATAAGATTATGTCCCATTTAAAAGCCTAACAGCCCGCGGATAAAAGCTATTTTTCAGCCTGTTGGTACGGCTGGCTATACTCCTGTATCTCCTACCCGATGGTAGGAGAGTAAAGAGATACCGTCCAGGGTGTGAGTCATCCCTGAGAATCTTCCTCACTCTTCCAAGGCAACGAGCCCTGGCGAGGTCATCCAGTGGTGTCAGGGAACAGCCCACAATGTCTTGTGCTGTGCTCACTACCCTCTGTAATACTTTCCTGTCCGCGGCTGTCAGACCAGCATCCCAAACCACAATACCATACGAGAGGACGCTCTCTATAGTAGACCGGTAAAAGAGGGTCATTAGCCGTTGTTCTACCCCGTTCTTCCGCAAGACCCTAAGAAAGTGAAGCCTCCGTTGGACCTTTCTAGCCACCTGGGTTGTGTTAACTTTCCAAGTCAGATCTTCACAGAGGTAGACTCCCAGAAATTTAAAGGAGGAAACTCTCTCCACACAGTCCTCCCCGATGTAAAGTGGGGCAGGTTCCTCCTTTTTTCTCCGGAAGTCTAACACCATCTCTTTCGTTTTGCCGATGTTTAGGTGCAAGTTGTTGTTACTACACCATATGGATAGTTTTTGTACCTCCGCCCTATATGCTGTCTCATCCCCACCTGTGGTTGTAGGTCGTTTTTTCACAGTGCTGTTGTAACTTGAAACCAGGAGTCTCCAAACTTGGCAACTTTAAGGCTGGTGGACTTCAACTCCCAGAGTTCCCCCAGCCAGTCACGGCTGGCTGAGGAATTCTGGGAATTGAAGTCCACAAGTCATAAAAGGGCCAAGTTTGAAGACCCCCCTGCTCTAAAGAGTCACTAAATGAATGGTGGCAACCACCTAAAATACCGTAGGTTAAGTTCTACCAGCCTTTATAAGTGCACGTGCGGAATTTTTTTCTAATTTTTTTTTTTGCAAATTTTATTATTTATTTATTTATTTATTTTATTTATTTATTTATTTATTTTATTTTAATCCCATTTATATCCCGCCCTTCTCCGGAGACTCAGGGCGGCTTACAATCTAAGCACAAATCAAATGTGCTTAGCAATAAAACTTTGGACAAGGTGTTAATGGTCTGACATTCCTTCTTGTCTTACATCATTTATATACATATATATGGATCTTTGGTCATTCGGGTTTTTTCCCGCGTAGAATTGAAGGTGTAGGAGCAACGTTTCGACGGAATCCCATCCGTCATCCTCAGGCTGGTGGCTTCAGCTTCCTTCTTCTGGGAGAAGCATGTGGTAGTGGCTGTTTGTTCCTCTTTTTTAAACTGCCAGAGGGGGTGTGTTCTGTGGGTGGAGGTGTGCTCTGATTGGGTGGGGGATTAGGTGTGTTCTGATTGGGTGGGTGTGTGTTTTGAATGGTGGGTGTGTTCTGATTGGGTGGGGGTGTGTTTTGAGTGGATGGGCTGGTCTCAGCTGCCAGCCTTAGACCTGAGCTGGTGAGTTGTGCTGCTTTTGTTCGGCTTCGTGTTTGTGGTGGTGCCATGTTTTTATAGTGGGTGTCAGTTTGCTTATTGTGTGGTTTGGAGGGGTTTAAAGTGGCTGATGTTGCAGCTGTAGTTAGGTTTCTGTTTTGTGGTTGTGCGTCGTTATCATTGTGGGTTCGGATTTGCTTTTTGAATGGTGTGATGTCATGTGATGTTATCATGAGTTTGGGTCTGGTATCATTCTTGGTGGTTGGGACTCGTCTGTCAATCAAGGCGGGTTTCCAAATGGCTGGTAGGCGAGAGGTATCACCAGCTGCCTGCAATTAGTGCAGGTTCGCATCCCACCAGGCTCAAGGTTGACTCAGCCTTCCATCCTTCCCAGGTAGGTAAAATGAGGACCCAGATTGTTGGGGGCAATTAAGCTGACTTTGTAATAATGCCGCTTGGGTTGTGTGTGAAAGCCCTAATAAGCAGGCATATACATAGAATGAAGGCTACTGCTAAGCTTGTAAGCCGCCCTGAGTCTTCGGAGAAGGGCGGGATATAAATGGAATTAAAAATAAAATAAAATAAAATAAAAAATGCTGTGGGGGCTTTTTTCTATCTCAATGGCTTCTCTGATTATTCTGTTGTTAAAATGTTCGATTTTGGCGATAGTTTTGGTTGTTTTAAGCTGAAGCCACCAGCCTGAGGATGACGGATGGGATTCCGTCGAAACGTTGCTCCTACACCTTCAATTCTACGCGGGGAAAAACCCGAATGACCAAAGATCCACATACAAACACCCGCGAAAACCTCAGAAAACACACACACACACACACACACACACACACACACACACACACACACACATATATATATATATATATATATATATATATATATATATATATATATATATATATATATATATATATATATGTTTTAAATGTTAAGCATTCAGAATACACTTGCTTAGTCCCAGACACGGGATAAATCTTATTTCCTGTTTCAGCCTAGCCCAAGGCCATCAACAGGCAGTAGCCACAGCAGTGGCAGCTCATATTTGTGTAAATTTTTTTTTGCTTGCTTGCTAAAAAAGAGTAAAGGGAGACCCATATGATCATTTCAAACTTATTTGTTCTCATCACTCAGCCATAGCCTTCTGAGATTCGAACCTGGGCCGACTGCGTCTTAAGCAGTTGTTTTAACCCCTAGGGCACAGGCTCTCTCTCTCTCTCTTGGTTAGCTGAGAAGCAAGGGAGATATGTGTTAAATGTTTGTTAAGCATTCAGAATACACTTGCTTACTCCCAGACACGGGATAAATCTTATTTCCTGTTTCAGCCTAGCCCAAGGCCATCAACAGGCAGTAGCCACAGCAGTGGCAGCTCATATTTGTGTAAAAAAAATTTTTTTGCTTGCTAACAAAGAATAAAGGGAGACCGATATGATCATTTCAAACTTATTTGTTCTCATCAGTCAGCTGATGAGATATGATATGAACATATCATTTATATACAATTATACAATATTCGATCTTATCAACCACCTTATTCTAGTAATGTGTGAAATCAGCATCCTGTATGTCTCTATTGAGACCTTCCTTTCTGTTCCCACCATAGGTAAAACTTATTCCAAATTTTGTAATAATCTAACTGATCTTTATTTTTGATTTCCAAAGTTAACGTCCATTTCTGCGCATGCCCAAATTTTATTTATCACTTCACTCTTGTCAGGTATTTCACTATTTTTCCATTTCTGGGCGACAGTCATTCTCGCTGCTGTGATGATGTGTATCATTATATATAACTCTTCTTTGGTATGTTTCTCTGTTGTTATGCCAAGTAGGAAAAATTCTGGTCTACTCTCCGTCCTGATATTTCTTCTAACCATATCCATATCCTTTGCCAATATTTTTGCGTCTTATTACAGGACCACCAAACATGAAAATAAGTACCTATTTCTTCGGAACATTTCCAATAACTAGGGGATATTGTTTTATACATTTTGGCTAATCGTGCTGGAGGGAGATGCCACCGGTAGAACATTTTATATAGATTTTCTTTATTTATTTTATTTTTATTTTTTTATTTTAATCCCATTTATATCCCGCCCTTCTCCAAAGACTCAGGGCGGCTTACAATCTAAGCACAAATCAATGTGCTTAGCAATAGCCTTCATACTATGTATATGCCTGCTTATTAGGGGTTTTGGGCCCCCCCAAGTGGCATTATTACAAAGTCAGCTTATTGCCCCCAACAATCTGGGTCCTCATTTTACCTACCTTGGAAGGATGGAAGGCTGAGTCAACCTTGAGCCTGGTGGGACTCGAACCTGCACTAATTGCAGGCAGCTGAGGCCAGCGTTATCTTTTTATTTCTGTGCCAAAGAGTTTGCCGTATATCAAGATCGATATACCACGTCCCAAATTTTTTAGCCCATATCAGCATCGGTTCTTTAACTTGTTCCTCAATCATTTTATACCCCAATAGCAGAATTTTGTCTTCCATTATCCCCAGTTCTGATTTATCTTCGGATCGTCTTGTGGACGTTGCGGACTCTCCTCCCGAATCGCTTTCCCCCGTGAGTCACTTGTACGACAGTGAATTGAATGACCCTCACTACGACCAGAGTCTCTTGGAAAATTTGTTCTACACAGCTCAGGTGAGTAGAAAAGGTGTGTGTAGGGCTGAATACTTCTTTATTGTGGTAATAGTCAATTCCCTATTACTCCAAGTCACACCTCTCTGGCTCGAAAAGTCTGCAAGCAAGCCGACAAGGTTAAAGAGCACCAAGGGACACCACAACTTAGCCCTGAGCTACAAGTATTCCCAGGTGATGTTTGTTTTTCTTGATGGTTTTCCTCAGAAATCAGACGGCAGTTTCAGTGACATTTTTAGCGACGAGGAGGAAGAGGAGGCTGTTTCTTCTGGAAATTTCAGTCAGCCTCAGGGCAGGAAGCTTCAGAGATCACCAAAGGCTTTAGAATCGAGTCCTCGCAGGCGGAAAGGGAAGGCCTTGGAGACAAGAGCCAGGTAAAAACGTTCTTCGGGATCCTCTTTCTGCCACGCACAGCCTCTGATGATGTTCTGGCGCCAGTAATAGCTCAGGTCTCCTCCTTTAACCCAGGGGTCTTCAAACGTGGCCCTTTGATGACTTGTGGACTTCAACTCCCAGAATTCCTCAGCCAGCGTACCTGGCTGAGGAATTCTGGGAGTTGAAGTCCAGGGGGTCTTCAAACTTGGCCGCTTTAAGACTTGTGGACTTCAACTCCCAGAATTCCTCAGCCAGCGTGCCTGGCTGAGGAATTCTGGGAGTTGAAGTCCAGGGGGGTCTTCAAACTTGGCCGCTTTAAGACTCGTGGACTTCAACTCCCAGAATTCCTCAGCCACCGTGCACAAGTGCACACGTCATAAAAGGGCCAGGTTTGAAGACCTCTGCTTTAACCTGAACATTGCAGATTTTCAGTGTAGATCTCTGTTGGTCAGTAAAGGACACAATTTCCCCAGGACTCTCCTTTCTTCTCTTATCTGGAGCTGATAGCCAAATACAGTAGGTTGAAGTGCCTGTTTCAGTAAAAAAATAATAATAATAACATTTTGTGAGAATACATAATAACAGACTTGGAAGGGACCTTGGAGGTCTTCTAGTCCAGCCCCCTGCTCAAGCAGGAGACCCTGTACCATTTCAGACAAGTGACTGTCCAGTCTCTTCTTAAAAGCCTCCAATGATGGAGAAGGAAGGAAGGAAGGAAGGAAGGAAGGAAGGAAGGAAGGAAGGAAGGAAGGAAGGAAGGAAGGATAACAGACTTGGAAGGGACCTTGGAGGTCTTCTAGTCCAGCCCCCTGCTCAAGCAGGGGACCCTAGACCATTTCAGACAAATGGCTGCCTGGTCTCCAGTGATGGAGCCCCCACAACCTCTGGAAGCAAACTGTTCCACTGGTTAATTGTTCTGTCAGGAAATTCCTGCTTAGTTCCAGGTTGCTTCTCTCCTTGACGAGTTTCCCTCCGTTGCTTCTTGTCCTGCCTTCAGGGGATTTGGAGAATAGCTTGACTCCCTCTTCTTTGGGGCAGCCCCTGAGATACTGGAACGCTGCTATCATGTCCCCCCTCATCCTTCTCTTCATTAAACAGAATATCAGAGTTGGAAGGGACCTTGGAGGTCATCTAGTCCAGCCCCCTGCTCAGGCAGGGAAAAACTCTACCAATTCAGACAAATGGCTGTCCGATCTCTTCTTAAAAGCCTCCAGCGATGGAGAATTCGGAACCTCTGGCGCCGTGGGAAATGCCTTTCTCTGGGTGACTTTTTTCATAAATAAGTTGAATTTGAGGTGCCCCTTCCACCAGTGGGTGATGCTTCGGTCCCCGGTGCGAAAACTGGCCGTACGTCAGCTTTTTCAGCGCTGTTTTCATTTCGAACGGTCACTAAACAGACGGTGGTAATTCGAGGCCTACCTGTGACACACCCGATGAGGCATGCAAGCATTTGAATTACAAGGCCTCAGAGTTGTTTTAAGTTGTTTTAAGGCTGTTTCACTTAATAGGCTCGCGAGGGGTCAGACACGACTTCGCAACTAACAACAACAACTTAAAAAGTTTCTCAAGTTCCTTGTCTCTCTTTGCAGCCGTTCCCCGGCCAAACCCGCTCTTCATCCGTCATTCCCCGAGTCCACAGATGAAACCCAAGCTGTCAATTTGAGCCTCGACAGGTTGGCCGTGCTGGGCCGGGTCCGCTTAGCCCGAGTGGTGATTGAGAGCTTAAGAGGGCCCCCCCCAGAGGACAACGCTCAGAGTATCCCCAATCCAAAGAGCCCCAGTGGGAAACCGCCCAGGCCAGTTTTGGCTAAGAGGAGGTGAGAGTTTTAATTTAATCCGCCCTGTCAACTCGCCCGCTTCACTAGACGTCAGAGGAATTGCTCTTTTAATCAGACAGCAGGGGTTCCCATAAACGATAAGGCCGCGGGGCGGGGTGGGGGGGCAGATCTCTTCCAAAGATCATTTTTGTGGTGGTTGCAGATCCGTAGTTTTGGACTTTCAGTCTAGTGGTGAAGGCCCCAAGGTAAAAACTAGGAGATGTGAGTTCTAGTCCCACCTTAGTCACGAAAGCGGCTGGGCGACTTTGGGCCAATCACCAGGAGACGGTGAGTTCTAGTCCTGCCTCAGGCATGAATGCCAGCTGAACGACTTTGGACCAATTACCAGGAGACAGTGAGTTCTAGTCCTGCCTTAGGCATGAAAGCCAGCGGGATATTTTTGAGTCAGTCAGCAGGAGACGGGGAATTCTAGTCCCGCCTTAGGCATGAAAGCCAGCTGAATGACTTTGGGCCAATCACCAGGAGACAGTGAGTTCTAGTCCTGCCTTAGGCATGAAAGCCAGCGGGATATTTTTGAGTCAATCACCGGGAGATGGGGAATTCTAGTCCCGCCTTAGGCATGAAAGCCAGCTGAATGACTTTGGGCCAATCACCAGGAGACAGTGAGTTCTAGTCCTGCCTTAGGCATGAAAGCCAGCAGGATATTTTTGAGTCAATCACCGGGAGATGGGGAATTCTAGTCCCGCCTTAGGCATAAAAACCAGCTGGGTGACTTTGGGCCAATCACCAGGAGACAGTGAGTTCTAGTCCTGCCTTAGGCATGAAAGCCAGCTGGGTGACTTTGGGACAGTCCCTCTCTCTCAGCCCAGTCCACCTCACAGGATTGTTATTATGCACATCATGAATTAAGGAAGGGAATAAAGTCTCCAAAGTTTTGGCCAGTCTTATTAAAAAGACACGGAACGTCGTTGAGCTGCCTCCATTTATTTCCACAATTTCTTCTCTGCCTAGGACATTCTTTGTCGAGTATCACTTTCCAGTAGGAACTTCCAAAAACGGGACAGGCCAGACAGCCGTAACTACGGAAATTGTCCGGGTAGCTTCCAGCAGATTCTCGGCAGACGGTAAGACTGGGTGGCCAAGGCCACCATTTTTCCCATAATCCTGAAATGAATCGAGCGGAGCCATGGTCCATGACCGTGATTGGGGAAGCGCGGCCGTCTTAGAGATCCTGAAACCCAGCAACCATTGAAAGAAATGTTTTCACGGCAGGAATTTAAATATACATGGTCTTCAACTTCCAGCTGAGACCGGGATTTCCACGGCTGAGCAAGGCTGTGTTAAGCAAAGCCTGTAAAAAGGGAATTATTGGCAGCCCAGGGTTGGAATGAGGAGCGTGGAGGTTTTATTGCCTAAATCAGGTAACACCATCGGCGCCAGCTGACGCAATTAAGGGAGCCCTACCCAATTTTGATGACCATTTCTGCCACATGTCAGTGAAGATTTTCCGTTATCCACGTTTGCATCAAAAGTGTTTTTTTTATTTTGAGAAGGCAACTGGACTGACTTTTTTTTTTTGAGGAAAAACGGGATTTTGCTTCCTTCCCATCCCGGAAATTTCTGGCGAAGCTTCCAGGATAAGAAGCAAAACCTCTTGTTTTTCTTTCAAATAAATAAATAAATAATCAGTCCGGTTGCCTTTTCAGAATAAAAAAAAGGACTTTTGACGCGTTTCTGCCAGAGTGGTTCGGCGAATCTCTGCCGTCGTTAAGTGGATCGCGCAGACGTTAAGCGGATCGGCTTCCTCCATTGACTTTGCTGGTCGAAAGGTAGCAAAGGGGGAATCACGTGAAACCCCCCCCCCCCGAGTGATCACGCGACAGTGCCATCCTCACACATATATGCCTTGTGGCCATAGGGCTGAATTTTGATCACATCCCCGCAGAGAATGCTGCAACAATTACAAATGTGGGGACTGATCATAAGTCACTTTTTTCGGTGCCATTGTAACGTTGAACGGTCGCTAAATCCAGTTTTGGTCTCCACGATGTAAAAAAGATGTGGAGACTCTGGAAAGTGCAGAGAAGAGCAACAAAGATGATCAGGGGACTGGAGGCTAAAACATATAGGGAACATATAGCCTTGGTGGAGCAGTGGGCTGATGCCTCCTTAAGTAACACCAGCTGCCTGCAATTAGTGCAGGTTCGCATCCCACCAGGCTCAAGGTTGACTCAGCCTTCCATCCTTCCCAGGTAGGTAAAATGAGGACCCAGATTGTTGGGGGCAATTAAGCTGACTTTGTAATAATGCCGCTTGGGGTGTGTGTGAAAGCCCTAATAAGCAGGCATATACATAGAATGAAGGCTACTGCTAAGCTTGTAAGCCGCCCTGAGTCTTCGGAGAAGTGCGGGATATAAATGGGATTAAAATAAATAAATAAAAAATATAGGGAACGGCTGCTGGAATTGGGGATGTCTCAGTGGTGGCTCAGTGGGTTAGGACGCTGAGCTTGTCAATCAGAAGGTTGGCAGTTTGGCGGGTCAAGTTCCAAGTGCCGCGTAACAGAGTGAGCGCCTGTTACTCGTCCCAGCTTCTGCCAACCTAGCAGTTCGAAAGCACGTCAAAATGCAAGTAGAAAAATAGAGACCGCTCCGGTGGGAAGGTAACAGCGTTCCGTGCGCCTTTAGCATCTAGTCATGCCGGCCACATGACCACGGAGACGTCCTCGGACAAGCGCTGGCTCTTCGGCTTTGAAACGGAGATGAGCACCAGCCCCTAGAGTCGGAAACGACTAGCACGCGTGTGCGGGGGAACCTTTACCTTTACCTAGTCTAATGAAGAGAAGGACCAGGGGGGACATGATAGCAGCCTTCCAGTATCTCAGGGGCTGCCCCAAAGAAGAGGGAGTCAAGCTATTCTCCAAAGCGCCTGTAGAAGGCCGGACAAGAAGCAGCGGATGGAAACTCATCAAGGAGAGAAGCAACCTGGAACTAAGGAGGAATTTCCTAGGAGTGAGGACAATTAACCAGTGGAACCACCTGCCTCCAGAAGCTGTGAATGCTTTTTAAGAAGAGACTGGACAGCCATTTGTCTGAAATGGTGTAAGGGTTTCCTGCCTGAGCGGGGGGGTTGGACTAGATGACCTCCAAGGTCCTTTTCCAGCCACCAGCCGCTACTTTGCAAATTGAGAATTTCTCTCTATCCTGGGTCTGTCCTGATTGGTCTTCTTTTTTTAAAAAAAATACCACTTCAGACATCTTAGAATTCTTCCTTGAGTCTTGTTCTGCTGAACCCTTGAAATGTCGGCTCAAGTTAGGCAATCCTTGTTCTACCTTTCTGTTTCGTTGCGTCTCCGATTCCTGCTGCAGGGGTGAAGTTCCAACAGCGCCACGTATTCCCTGTCCACTTCAGTGGCTCGATGATCACCCATTGGTGGAAGTCGCGCCTGGAATTTAACTTGTTTTTGAAAAAAGGCACTCAAAGGAAGGTACGGTCTTTTTCCATATTATCCTTCTGGATGAAAAAAAAATCACTAAAGACTTGTTAACACGGAAGGGAAGCGGACTTATTTTATGATTCATCACAGGGCAGGATTCAAACCCCGGTGGGGTTAACCCACCAGGGCTCTTCCAACTTGGCCCTTTGAGGACTTGTGGACTTCAACTCCCAGAATTCCTCAGCCAGGCACACGTGTGCCTGGCTGAGGAATTCTGGGAGTTGAAGTCCACAAGTCCTCAAAGGGCCAAGTTGGAAGAGCCCTGGGTTTAAAACAATACAGAACTGGCTTGCTCAGGCAACGTCAGTCTTTCCACCTCTTGATATCTTGAAGGCAGGTGGCCCAAACTTTAATAGTTGTTATTTGTGTGAGGGTTTTTTTTTAGCGTGCGCCTTTCACGTCACACTTCCCTGTCTGTGATCCTGCCTTTTGATTCGTTTCTGACACCTGTTTCGGCACCGTTTACTTGGGCGCTACGTTTCAACGGCGCCTTGCGGTTTAGGAGTCCCTCGGCTAAGTATCCCGACGGGGATTACCACCCCCAACGAACGCTGCAGAGTTTGTGCTGCGTGTGCACACTCTCAAAAGACGCCGCGTAGAAAAGAGAGTGCTGTGCGGTAGGGATTGTGTAGCATCCGCGAGAGATCTGTGCAGAATGCATGCGTTTTTTTCTCATCCTGATCTTCAGCCAGCGTTGATTGGCACGGCGGCCTTTCCCCTCCGCGACGTTCTTCGGTCCGAGGATTTATTCGCCAGCCGTGAATTGCCGGTGAAAGAAAACGGCGTCCCAGGCCCATCGGGGCCTTTACAGGTATAGAATTTGCTTCTGACTTTTTTTTAAAAAAAAATTTCTAAAATCCTGGGCCATAACCCTCATTTTGCCGTTCTACATCCGGATAGCAATTTTTGTGGGTGGAAGAGCCTATGAGGGTGTGCTTGCACAACCCACGTGTGGAAAACTTGTCCCGAAAGCCACGGGTGGGTCATTTCTCACATTATCCAAGTGGATTTGCCAAGTAGGGCAATGAGTAAGGAAATGAGTTGTAAAACGGTGCAGCTAGTCCTCAACCCGCAAAACACTTCATTTCGCGACCGTTCAAAGTTACCACGGCACTGAAATGAAGTGACAAATGACTGTTTTTCACACAACCATTGCAACACCTCTGTGGTCACGTGATCGAAATTCAGACCCTTGGCTACTGACTCACATTTATGACGGGTCGCAGTGTCCCGGGGTCAGGTCGTCTCCTTTTGCGACCTTCAGACAGGCAAAATCAATGGGGAAGCTAGATTCATTTATTTATTTTATTTATTTATTTTATTACATTTATATACCGCCCTTTCCCGAAGGACTCAGGGCGGTTTACAGGGTGATTAAAAAACCAAGATACAAAAGTTAAAAACAAATTTAAAAAAATTATATTTGTCCCTGCATAAATAAAACCCCAGTTAAAATTAAGATTAATCCTCAGCCTGTGTGGCTAACTTAAGAACTACAGTGATTCACTTAACAACTGCGGCAAAAGAAAGGTCGTAAAGTGCGACAGAGCTCACTTAACGACTGTCTCGCTTCGCAACGGACGTTTTGGGCTCCGTTGTGGTCAATGCTGCAGCAGCCGGAAGTGTGAAAAACTGACATAAGCTGCTTTTATTCAGTGCCATTGTACCTTCGAACGGTCGCTAAATGAACTGTCATAGGTTGAGGACTACCTGCATATCCAATCTTCTGGGGCTCTGAAATAGAAGTTGGGTATCCCAAAGGTGCCTTTTCAGAAGGCAACTGGACTTCCTTGTTTTTCTTTGAAGACGTTTCGCTTCTCACCCAAGAAGCTTCTTCAGCTCTGACTGGATGGTGGGGAAGGGAAGGATTTGTACTCCTTGCAGAAAAACTGCTCATTTGCATCCTTTTAGAGAGCCGTTGAGGCCACTTGGAGGCTTACCTGTGTCCTCAGGGTCACGTGAGTGGTGCAAATGTGTGATCTATCTACCTCCAATCTGCAACACAATCTGTTCAGTAGTTCCAAGTAGGCTCCACACCCATTTGCACCACTCAGGTCACCCTGAGGACACAGATAAACCTCCAGGTGGCCTCAATGACCCTCTAAAACAGGGGTGTCAAATTTCCGGCCCGCAGGCCGGACGCGTCACCAGGAAACCGTGCCCAACCCTTTGCCGGCAATGGGACAAAAAGCTCCGATACGCCGTGCGACGTCATGTGACCTTGCGAGTTTGGCATGTCTGCTCTGAAAGAAGGCCAATGACCAGCTGTCTGCAAGGAGTATAAATCCTTCCACTCCCCCACCATCCACTCGGGACAGACGGTGAAGATAAGAAGCGAAACGTCTTCCAAGAACGTCTTCCACTCAAGTGACCCCGAGGACACGGACAAACCTCCAAGTGGCCTCAACGGCTCTCTAAAAGAAGGCAAACGACCGGCCGTCTGCAACGAGTACAAATCCTTCCCTTCCCCACCATCCAGTCAGAGCTGAGGAAGCTTCTTGGGTGAGAAGCGAAACGTCTTCAAAGGAAAACAAGGAAGTCCAGTGGCCTCTTGAAGAAGGCACTTTTGGATTTTTCCTAGAAGACGTTTCGCTGCTCATCCAGGAAGCTTCTGCAGCTCCGACTGGATGGTGGGCAATGGTTTATATTCCTTGCAGACAGCTGGTCATTTGCTTTCTTTTAGCGAGTCGTTGAGGCCACTTGGAGGTTTGTCTGTGTCCTCAGGGCCACCTGAGTGGTGCAAATGGGTGTGGAGCCTTTTTGGAACCGCTGAAAAGGACCATGTTGTAAACTGGATATAGATAGACCACCCATTTGCACCACTCAGGTGACTCTGAGGACACAGGTAGACCTCCAAGCGGCCTCAACGGCTCTCTAAAAGAAGACAAATGACCAGTTTTTCTGCAAGGAGTACAAATCCTTCCCTTCCCCACCATCCAGTCAGAGCTGAAGAAGCTTCTTGGGTGAGAAGCGAAACGTCTTGAAAGGAAAAACAAGGAAGTCCAGTGGCCTCTTGAAAAAGCAGCTTTGGGACAACCGTGACCTGGGTGACGGAGAACCTCCGTAGACGTTTAGAAGTTGGGTGGTAACAGGCAAGGGCTCCATCACCCTCTTAACGGCGGTGTTTCTAACTCCATAGGTGTCTGTGGAGCTTGTGGCGGCCAACAAAGACTTCTCCAACCTCAAGGCAAGCGGCGCATCGCCCAGAGCCCCCGTTAACACCGTCAGGAGCCACGGCGCCATTTTGCAGGATGCTGAAAGCCACCCCTCTCCCTCTGCCAGAAGCCCTCCGAGGAGCCGCCAGGTCCCCGTGAGAAGCGAAGACCCTTTGCCAATGGCTTTTCCGAGCTCCCCCAAGGAGGCGAGTCGGCAGCCGGTCCCTCTGCCCGTCTCCCGCAACCTCCTGACCCAGATGAGCCCCTCGGAAGAGGGAGGGGTGCTGCTCCACGTCCTGCTGATGGTCACGGAGGGGGAGGTCACCCTTCCTCCCAAAGGGGGGCTGGACCCCGCTTGCAACCTGTACTTAATCTGCAAGCTCTTCAGCACCGAAGAGGCCACCCGGTCTGCTGTCGTGTGGGGGAGCCCGCGGCCCACCTTCCATTTTTCTCAGGCAAGTGGCGGCAACATCCGCAGGCGAAGATTCGCTCTAGACGCAGGCTTCCCGTTCTCCGTTGTCCATCGTCTCCTTACTTCGAGGTCGGGGAACGGGGAGCCTGTTGTCTCTTTCCTCTTCACGTGTAAATTTAATAATAATAATAATAAGATGATGATGATGATGATGATGATGTAGGGATGTAGGTCTATAACCAGGGGTAGGCAGCTTTGGCTCTTTTATGACTCGTGGACTTCAACTTCCAGAATTCCTGAGCCAGCGTGAGGGAAGTATGGCCCCTTCATGACTTGCAGACCAACTCCCAGAATTCCTGAGCCAGCATGGGGGAGCTGTGGTCCCTTCATGACTCGTGGACTTCAACTCCCAGAATTCCTGAGCCAGCATGGGGGAGCTGTGGTCCCTTCATGACTCGTGGACTTCAACTCCCAGAATTCCTAAGCCAGCATGGGGGAACTATGGCCCCTTCATGACTCGTGGACTTCAACTCCCAGAATTCCTGAGCCAGCATGGGGGAGCTGTGGTCCCTTCATGACTCGTGGACTTCAACTCCCAGAATTCCTGAGCCAGCATGGGGGAGCTGTGGTCCCTTCATGACTCTTTCCCTTGAAGACCACTCGGAGGCTCCAACTGGTACAGAATGCGGCCGCGAGAGTTGTCTTGGGAGTTTCCCGGTACTCCCATGTTACACCTTTGCTCCGCGAGCTGCATTGGTTACCAGTTGTCTTTCGGGTGAGGTTCAAGGTGTTGGTCACGATCTTTAAGGCCCTACATGGCATGGGTCCGGGTTACCTCAGGGACCACCTGCTGCCGGCATCGACTCCCCTCCGCCCTGTGCGTTCCCACAGAGAGGGCCTCCTCAGGGTGCCGCCAGTCAGGGAATGTCGACTGGTGGCCCCCAGGGGGAGGGCCTTCTCTGTGGGGGCTCCGGCTTTATGGAATCAATTGCCGGTGGAGCTCCGGATGGCACCAGACCTTCGAACTTTCCGTCGGGGCCTGAAGACCCATCTGTTCGAATTAGCTGGTCTGGCCTGATGGGGGATTATGGGCTTTTAATTGTTTTTAATCTGTACTTCTGTTTTAATTGGGCATGGATTTAATTCTTTTTAATTTTTGTATAGTGTTTCTTATGTATGCCCTGTGAACCGCCCTGAGTCCCACCAAGGAGAAGGGCGGTATATAAATCAAATAAACTATAAACTATAAACTATAACTATAACTCGTGGACTTCAACTCCCAGAATTCCTGAGCCAGCATGGGGGAACTATGGCCCCTTCATGACTGGTAGACTTCAACTCCCAGAATTCCTGAGCCAGCATAGGGGAAACTTTGGCCCCTTCATGACTCGTGGACTTCAACTCCCAGAATTCCTCAGCCAGCATGGGGGAACTTTGGCCCCTTCATGACTCGTGGACTTCAACTCCCAGAATTCCTCAGCCAGCATGGGGGAACTATGGCCCCTTCATGACTGGTGGACTTCAACTCCCAGAATTCCTGAGCCAGCATAGGGGAAACTTTGGCCCCTTCATGACTCGTGGACTTCAACTCCCAGAATTCCTGAGCCAGCATGGCTCAGCTTGGAAACTCTCCCTTTCCCCTCAGCATGGCTGGCCCAGGAATTCTGGGAGTTGAAGTCCACCAGTCATGAAGTCCTATCCCCTGGCCTCGGGGATATGTTGTTGAGGGAATATATTGCCTGTCCTTCCTCAAGATTTGTAAGCTGCTCCGCTAAAGGTCCAATCCTCCCTCTAGATCACCCCTGTTGCGTTGACATCGAAACATCTGGAGCGGCTGAAGAACAACGTCATGGTGATTGAGGTGTGGAATAAGGTGCTCACTCCGGGAGGGGACCGGCTGCTGGGACTGGCCAAGCTTCCCCTCCATCCGTTCTATGTTTCGTTCAGGTAAGCATCTTCCTTCGCTCCCTAGGGGCAAGTAGGCCTCGACTTATGACCATGACGCGCCCCCCCCCATTTATGTTGCTAAGCGAAAAAAATGAGCTTTGCCCCATTTGTCAACTTTTCTTGCCACGTTTCTGAAGCGGGCCTGTGCGGTTGTCAAGATAGTCACCCGGTCGTTAAGTCATTCAGCTTCCCCATCGCTTGTGCGCAAGGTTGCAAAAAGGGGAGCGCGTGACACACACACCCAGCACACCGCGACCGTCATAAATAGGAAGTCATTGCCAAGCATCCGAATGTGTAAATCACACGACCTTTGGGGGTGCTGCAGCGGTCTTAAGTGTGAAAAAAAGGCCATGGGTCATTTTTTCCCCAGTGGCGTTGCAATTTCAAAGGGTCGCTAAACGAACTGTTTTTAAGTCGAGGAGTGTCAGGTTGTTCACCAGAGCACCAGAGGGAAAGACGAGAAACAATGGTTGGAAACTCACCAAGGAGAGAAGCAACCTGGAATTAAGGAGAAACTTCCTGACAGTGAGGACAATCAGCCAGTGGAACAGCTTGCCACCAGAAATCGTGGGCGCTCCATCACTGGAGATTTTTTAAGAAGAGGCTAGACAGTCACCTGTCTGAGATGGTATAGGTCCTCCTGCTTCAGCAGCGGGCTGGACTAGAAGATCTCCAAGATCCCGTCCAGCTCTATTCTCTGTTCTATTCGATGAAAAACGTGACTTCTGGCCATTTCTCACAGTTACGACTGTTGCAACATCCCCATGGCGCCATGATCAAAATTCAGGCACTTGGCATCTGATTCATATTTATGACGGTCGCCGTGTCCCTGGGGGTGGTGGTGTTCACGTGATCCCCTTTTGCGACGTTATGACAAGCAAAACCCATGGGGAAGCCAGATTCACTTGAAAACCATTTTACTAACTTAGCCAACGGCAGTGATTCACTTAACAATGTGCAAACCCAGTTGGCCCCCACATTTCTGTTGCTAAGCAAGAACACTGTTAAGTGAGTTTTGTCCCAGTGTAGCAGCAACAGCAGCAGCAGCAGTAGTAGTAGTAGTAGTAGTAGTAGTAATAGTAATCAGGAGATGGAGGAGGAGGAGGAGGAGGAGGAGAAAGGGACCTTGGAGGTCATCTAGTCCAACCCCCTTCTCAGGCAGGAAACCCTCCACCAATTCGGACAAATGGCTGTCCAGTCTCTTCTTAAAGACTTCCAGTGTTGGAGCATTCACCGCTTCTGGAGGCAGGTTGTTCCACTGGCTAATTGTTCTAACTGTCAGGAAATTCCTCCTTAGTTCCAGGTTGCTTCTCTCCTTGATGAGTTTCCATCCGTTGCTTCTTGTCCTGCCTTCAGGCGCTCTGGAGAATAGCTTGACCCCCAATTCTTCTTTGGGGCAGCCCCTCAAATACTGGAAGGCTGCTATCGTGTCCCCCCTGGTCCTTCTCTTCATTAAACTAGCAACCGTTCCTCATGTGTTTTAGCCTCCAGTCCCCTGATCATCTTTGTTGCTCTTCTCTGTACTCTTTCCAGTGGTTCACTTAACAACAGAGGCAAGAAAGGTCGTAAAACGGAGCAAAGTTCCACTTGACAAATCTCTCGCTTAGGAACAGAGAGTCTGGGTTCCACTGTGGTTGTAAGACGAGGACTGCCTGTACAGCAGGGGGTCTCCAAACGTGGCCGCTTTAAGACTGGTGGATTTCAGCTCCCAGAATTCCTCAGGAGGAATTCTGGGAGTTTGAAGTCCACCAGTCTTAATGCGGCCCAGTTTGGCTGGCTGAGGAATTCTGGGAGTTGAAGTCCACCAGTCTTAAAGCGGCTGAGTTTGCAGGCTAAGGAATTCTGGAAGTCCACCAGTGTTAATGCGGCCCAGTTTGGCAGGCTGGGGAATTCTGGGAGTTGAAGTCCACCAGTCTCAAAGCAGCTGTAGAGGAACATGGCAAGCCAGGCCTGCTGATGGCTTCTGCCTCTTCCCCCTGCAGAGACGCCAAAGTTTGCAGCCTGCTGCTTCAGGCTCAGTATCCGGTGCTGGCCATGGACGGCTCCGTGCCGGTGGTTGACGTCTTCTCCGGTCAAAAGAACGGGATCCTGAAGGCGACCTTGGCCATGGGTTCGACTGATCAGGTCTTGGCGCTGCAGAGAGTCAAGAAGGAAGAAGGGCCGGCATCTCCAGCCGTCCTGCACCCACCGCACGCCCTGGATCCCCTCCCTGCAGCCCCCGCGAAGGTGCGTCCACGCCATTATCAGAGCAGGGCCACGGGAACGACCAGGGTTTTTCTCTTTATTTCCCCCAAAAAGTTTCAAGTGGCGTGCGTGGTATTCTTCTTTTTTTGTTTTTTTAATCAGTTAGAGAAAGAAAAGGCGTGAAAGAGCGTCATTTGAACTTGGGACCTTGCCAGTTCTTATCCGGCGATGATTAGATGACCTGCATGGCTAACATCCTGAGTGACAGAATGGAGGGGGATTTGTGGAGGGGAGGAGGAGGAGGAGGAGGAAGAAGAAAAGTGGGGCCCTTGCTGCTCTCTGAACTTGGGGCTTTTCTTGCAGACGTTTCGTCACCTAGCTAAGTAACATCATCCGTGCTAAGAGGATGGGGTTTGTGGAGGAGCAGGAAGACAGACTGTGGGATCCTGGGTGCGCTCTGAGCTTGCCAGTTTCCTTGTAGACCTTTCATGACCCAACTAGGTGACATCATCAGGGCTAGAAGGAGGTGGAGTTGAAGGAAGAGGAGGAGGATTATGGGCTCTTTGGTGCTCTCTGAGTTGGCAGTTTTCTTGCAGATGTTTCATGACCCAGCTAGGTAAAATCATCAGTGCTAGAAGGGAGGGGACTTTGTGGAGAGGAGGAGGAGGAGAAGGGAGGGAGGGAGGGAGGGAGGGAGGGAGGGAAGAAGGAAGAAGGAAGGAAAGTGGGGTCCTTGGTGCTTTCTGAGCTGGGTGGTTTTATTGCAGATGTTTCATGGCCCAACTAGGTGACATCATCAGTGCTAGAAGCGGGGAGGAGGAGGAAGAGGGAGGGAGGGAGGGAGGGAGGGAGGAAAGAAAGAAAGAAAGAGAAAGAAAGAAAGAAAGAAAGTTTATGTTTGTTTATGTTTATTTGATTTCTATACCGCCCTTCTCCCTAGGGACTCAGGGCGGTTCACAGGGCATATATAAATAACGGTACAAAAGTTAAAAGAAAATTAAATCAAAGCCCAGTTAAAAACAATAATACAATACAAAAAACACCAAATTTAAAACCCATAATCCCCCATCAGGCCAGACCAGCTAATTCAAATAAGTGGGTCTTCAACCCGCGACGGAAGGTTCGGAGGTCTGATGTCATCCGGAGCTCCACCGGCAGTTGGTTCCATAATGCCGGAGCGGCCACAGAGAAGGCCCTCCCCCTGGGGGCCACCAGTCGGCATTCCCTGACGAAAGAAAGAAAGAAAGAAAGAAAGAAAGAAAGAAAAAGAAAGAAAGAAAGAAAGAAAGAAGAAAGAAAGAAAGAAAGAAAGAAAGAAAGAAAGAAAGAAAGAAAGAAAGAAAGAAAGAAAGAAAGAAAGAAAGAAAGAAAGAAAGAAAGAAAGATTATGAGGTCCCGGGTGCTCTCTGAGCTGGGTGGTTTCCTTGCAGACGTTTCATGACCCAACTAGGGAACATCATCAGGGCTAGAAGGGAATGGGGTTTGAGGAGGTGGTGGAGGAAGAGGAGGTGGAGGTGGAGGAAGAGGAGGAGGAAGAGGAGGAGGACAGTGGGGTCCTTGGTGCTCTCTGAGCTGGGTGGTTTTCTTGCAGACGTTTCATGGCCCAACTAGGGAACACCATCAGTGCTAGAAAGGAGTGGGGTTTGCTGTCTGTTTACATATTGGCGGCTTGCCCTGTCACCAATTTTATCTACAAGTTGAGCGACTGTTCAAACTTACAACGCCCCCGATGAAAGGGACTTACGATTGTTTTCCACACTTACGGCCACTGCAGCATGATCACGGCCACCTGATAAACGTTCAGGCCCTTGACCACCGACTCATACTTAGGACGGTTGCAGCCGCCCAGCCTCACCTGATCCCCCCTTGGCGACCTTCCGACCAGCCAAGGGAACGCGGAAACCAGCTCCGCTTAGCAACCCTGCGGCTAGCTTTTAACTGCTGCAGTCGCTTCCCCTTCGCAGCTCTCGGCCAGAAAGGTCGTCAAATGGGGCCAAGCTCGCTTAACGACCGTCTTGCTCAGCAGTGGGAAATTTGGGCTCCGTTGCGGTCGTAAGTCAGCTTTTTCCTAACAGAGCCAGTCTTTAAGGATGTGGCATGAAAGGGGAGAAATATAAGGGTGGTAGAATTTCGGCGGGGCGGGGTTAGGCTTAGGTGGCTTGCTTGTTTTACGTCCGAGGTATCCGAGGTCGTTCCTTGGAGACTAATTGATGCCCGTAACGTTTCCCACCCATCCTGTCCTTCCCTCCATTCCTTTTTTTTGTCTTTTTCAGCTGCCCAGCATGGAGAAGGCAGGTCTGGTGGAACACACCTTTGAGGTCCGCATTGAGGGGGTCCAAGGCCTGACGCCCCTGCAGTCCACCGTCTGGGGAGAAGCCGACTGTTACATCCAGTACCGCTTTCCCGCTCAGGATTCGGCATCCGGCACGCTCGGCGAAGGAGAACTTAGCCAGAAGGGTGAGTTGGTAGGAAAAGTCGCTTTCGGACGGGCTCCCGCGGTTCCCTTTACGCCTTGTGAGCAACGGCAAGGAAGCGCCAGGGATCCTCCCAGCAACACTGACGGTGGTGTGTAAACGGACAGCAAGCCCTATTCCGTGCTAACACGGATGATGTTCCCTAGTTGGGTCAGGAAACGTCTGTAAGCAAACTGCCAAGCTCAGAAGGCACCGAGGACCCCACATTCCTCCTCCTCCTCCTCTTCGTCCTCCCCCCACTCCCTTCTAGCAGTGATGAGGTCCCTTAGTTGGGTCACGAAATGTCTACACAGCTCAGAAAGCAGCAGGGACCCCACAATGGTGGTCCTCCTCCTCCTCCTCTTCCTCCTGCTCCTCCTCCTGTTCCACAAACCCCATCCGCTTCTAGCACTGATAATGTTACCCAGTTGGGTCAGGAAATGTCTTCAAGAAAACCGCCAAGCTCAGACAGCACCAAGGACCCCACATTATTCCTCTTCCTCCTCCTCCTCCTCCTCTCAGCAAACCATCCTCCCTTCTAGCACTGATGATGTTCCCTTGTTGGGTCATGAAATGTCTTCCAGAAAAGCACCCAGCTCAGAGAGCACCAAGGACCCCACAGTCCTTCCTTCCTTCCTTCCTTCCTTCCTTCCTTCCTTCCTTCCTTCCTTCCTTCCTTCCTTCCTTCCTTCCTTCCTTCCTTCCTCCTCCCTTTTAGCACTGATGATGTTCCCTTGTTGGGTCATGAAATGTCTTCAAGAAAAGCACCCAGCTCAGAGAGCACCAAGGACCCCACAGTCCTTCCTTCCTTCCTTCCTTCCTTCCTTCCTTCCTTCCTTCCTTCCTTCCTTCCTTCCTTCCTTCCTTCCTTCCTTCCTTCCTTCCTTCCTTCCTTCCTTCCTCCTCCCTTCCAGCACTGATGATGTTCCCTAGTTGGGTCAGGAAACGTCTGCAAGAAAACCACCCAGCTCAGAGAGCACCAAGGAACCCATGGTCATTCTCCTCCTTCCTCCTCCTCCTCCTCCTCCTCCTCCTCCTCCTCCTCCTCCTCCTCCTCTCCACAAATTTCCCTCCCTTCTACCACTGATGATGTTAGCTACTTGGGTCATAAAACGTGTTCAAGGAAACAACCCAGCTCAACGAGCACCCAGGACCCCACTGTGATAGGGACGATGGGCTGATCCAGGATAGTCTCGTTGCTTTCCCGGATAGTGTTGAGAATAAGAGGAGGTGGAGCGGACGGAATCCAGGTACAGCATCTGGAAACCCCTTGGAGAAATGGCAGAATAGACACCTAAGAAACCAGCACGGCATTCTGTATCCTGTATTTTCTTCTGTCCTTCCTGCTTGCACGTCTGATGCCTTTCCTTTCTGCTTTTGCCTAGGTCAGGAGTAGGCCACCTGGGCTCTTTTAGGACTGGTGGACTCCAAGTCCCAGAATTCCTCAGCCAGCCACGCTGAGGGGAAAGGGAGAGGTTTCCAAGCTGAACCCTGATGGCTCAGGAATTCTGGGAGTTGAAGTCCACGAGTCATGAAGGGGCCACAGCTCCCCCATGCTGGCTCAGGAATTCTGGGAGTTGAAGTCCACCAGTCATGAAGGGGCCATAGTTCCCTCATGCTGGCTCAGGAATTCTGGGAGTTGAAGTCCACCAGTCATGAAGGGGCCATAGTTCCCTCATGCTGGCTCAGGAATTCTGGGAGTTGAAGTCCACGAGTCATGAAGGGGCCATAGTTCCCTCATGCTGGCTCAGGAATTCTGGGAGTTGAAGTCCATGAGTTATGAAGGGGCCAATGTTTCCCTCATGCTGCCTCAGGAATTCTGGGAGTTTATTTATTTATTTATTTTTATTTATTAAATTTTTATACCGCCCTTCTCCCAAAGGACTCAGGGCGGTGAACAGGGCATATAAATAGAAATACAAAAGTTAAAAAAGGATTAAATAATTGCCCAATTAAAACAATCAGAATATAAAATCTATTAAAACCCTCACGTTCCCCCATCAGGCCAGGCCAGCTTGTTCGAATAAATGGGTCTTTAACCCGCGCCGGAAGGAGCGAAGATCCGGTGCCATCCGGAGCTCAACCAGCAGTTGGTTCCACAGAGCCGGGGCGCCCACAGAGAAGGCCCTCCCCCTGGGGGCTACCAGCCGACATTCCCTGACTGGAGGCACCCTGAGGAGGTCCTCTCTGTGGGAACGCACTGGGCGGAGGGGAGTCGACGCCGGCAGCAGGTGATCCCCGAGGTATTCCGGACCCATGCCATGTAAGGACTTAAAAACCATCACTAAGACCTTGAACCTCACCCGGAAGACAACTGGTAACCAATGCAGCTCGCGGAGCAAAGGTGTAACATGGGAGTACCGGGAAACTCCCAAGACAACTCTCGCGGCTGCATTCTGTACCAGTTGGAGCCTCCGAGTGGTCTTCAAGGAAAGCCCCATGTAAAGAGCATTGCAGTAGTCCAGACGAGAGGTCACGAGCGCATGAGTGACCGTACACAGGGCATCCCGGTCCAGATAGGGCCGCAACTGGCGCACCAGGCGAACCTGAGCGAAAGCCCCCCTAGTCACGGCTACTATATGGTCTTCCAGGGTAAGCCGTGAATCTAGGAGGACTCCCAGGTTGCGAGCCCTATCTACAGGAGGTAATAACTCACCCCCCATAGAGAGGGGTGGGATGTCTTGAATGTCCCGAGATGCCGGTACGCACAGCCACTCAGTCTTGTCAGGGTTGAGTTGAAGTCTGTTCCTCCCCATCCAGACCCGAACCGCCTCCAGGCAGCGGGACATCACAGCGAGGGCATCACTGGGGTGGTTTGGGGTCGAAATGAAAAGTTGGGTATCATCGGCATATTGATGATACCCAACTCCAAAACCACGAATGATCTCACCCAGTCATAAAAGAGCCAAGGTTGGCTACCCCCTGGCCTAGGAGAAGGACCGTTAGAGAAGTTTCTAACGAACATTTTATCCAATTTATCCAGCAAGACTTAAACACAAAACACCGAATCACAGGGCTGGAAGGAGCCTTGGAGGTCGTCTAGTCCAACCTCCCTACTTAAGGCAGGAATCTCAAAACCGCCCCAGTCAAACGGTGATCCAGTCTATTTTTGAAAAGCTCTGGTGCTCCTCATTCAAAGCACGAGCTGCGTGTAGGTAGTAGGACTGTCTTATGTTTACAATAGGTTGAATATAGCCCTCCAGATGGTGTTGTGGCCTCATACCCTTGCACTGCTCTCTGTCTGCTACTTCAGGGGTCCCCGTGGACCAGCACCACTCCACAACGTGCCAGCAACCGATCCGCGAAAACAAGCGGAGCCCCTTCCGCGGGATGCAGGCAGCGCGCAAAAGCACGCCCCCTGCGGTCCGTGGGAAAAACCTCTCCATGGAACCGGTCCCCGGGGCCCAAAAGGCTGGGGGGGGGCCTTGCGCTACCGGATTGAAACCAGAGTTTTATTTTCTCCTGCAGACCTTGAGTTGAAGGCCTTCCGCACGTCCACCACCTTGTGCGTCCCCGATCCCACCTTCAACGATGCACACCATCACTCTCTTCTGGTACCGGCTGGCGTCCCGGTTCAGCGGTCGCTACTCGGGGCTTTCTCAGCCCAGAGCCAAGCAGGAGAAGGTGGAGGGATTCATTTTGAAATCTGGTGCAGGTACGTCTCTTACGCCTGTCGTGCAGCCCACTCCCCGGGCGGGGCCCGCTTGCCTCTCTCCGTTTGCATTGCAAGGTGCTGAGGAGGATGGGAGCCGGGAAATGGATCCTCAGACGTGACCGGTCTGCCCATTCCTGTCCCATCTCCACTCGATTGTCTTGTCTGAAAGCTAAACCTCCCCGGATCTTGTAACCAGTTGTCAAAGCGGGGAGGGGAGGTGGAAATATGTGGGGGTCCCTGGCGCTCTCTGAGCCGAGTGGTTTTCTTGCAGACGTTTCAGGACCCAGCTAGGTAACTTCAGGTGAGTGAGGGTGGAGTTTGCCAGCGCCCTCCTAGCACTGATGGGGTTCCCTGGTTGGGTCCTGAAACATCTGCAAGAAAACAACCAAACGCAGAGAGCGCCAAGGACCCCGCAGTTCTCCTCCTCCTCCTCCTCCTCCTCCTCCTCCTCCTCCTCCTCCTCTTTGCAAACCCCGCTCCTTTCTAGCACTGATGATGTTCCCTAGCTGGGTCATGAAACGTCTGCAAGAAAAGTACTAAGCTCAGACAAGACTCCACAGTCCTTCCTCTTCCTCCTTGTCTTCCTCCTCCTCCCTCCTCCTCCCCCCCC
Source organism: Vipera berus (assembly GCF_964194415.1). Classification (NCBI taxonomy): domain Eukaryota; kingdom Metazoa; phylum Chordata; class Lepidosauria; order Squamata; family Viperidae; genus Vipera; species Vipera berus. The sequence continues at coordinate 2,699,344 of NC_138206.1, forward strand.
CCAAATCCCCCTCCCTTCTAGCACTGATGATGTTCCCTAGTTGGGTCATGAAACGTCTGCAAGAAAACCACCCAGCTCAGAGAGCACCAAGGACCCCACAGTCCTCCCTCCCTCCCTCCCTCCCTCCCTCCCTTCCTTCCTTCCTTCCTTCCTTCCTTCCTTCCTTCCTTCCTTCCTTCCTTCCTTCCTTCCTTCCTTCCTCCTCGCTTCTAGCACTGATGATGTTCCCTAGTTGGGTCATGAAACATCTGCAAGAAAACCAGCCAGCTCAGAGAGCACCAAGGACCCCCCCCCTACACACACACACACACACACACACACACACACACGGCAAACCTGAGCCACAGATCTTCTCTCGGCCAACTACTTTAGTGTTTTGCCCTTGACCAAGCAACTCAGCTTCCTGTCTCTGTGTTTTGCTGTCTTTGGCTCCTCCAGCTGAATCGTGATTTGCAACCGTTTGGTCTCCTCCCTTCCGCAGGTACTACTACCCCAATGTCCGAGATCAGATGGTGGCCCGGGCAAGCTTGCCCCTCTCGCGCCTTTGCGCCATGGTCACCATGCAGCACCGTCAGGAAGTGGGGATGCAGACCTTCTGCCTGCCGGTGATGCCGAGAATCGGCAGCTCCGGAGAACTCCATCCTCGGTCCTCGGGTAGGAGAAGGCCCTGGTTGGTCCGGAGCTAAGATGGGGGCTGATGGTGGCAAGATCCCTGGGATGGAGACCCCCCGGCTTCCTTTAAAACAGTCTCTTTGGTCCTCGTTCATTCCGGGGACCCCTCCTTAAAGGGAAAAACTATCCAGATTTGGGTAGCCCTCTCCTCCCAGGTCAAGTGGGGTCAGTTCTGTAAGAGTAGCAGGCTCCACGATCTCCCGTGGGCTGAATAACGTTAACCGTTAATGAATGGTTAAACAATTAGTCAGTGGAACTCCTTGCCACCAGAAGTTATGGGTGCTTCATCACTGGAGGCTTTTCAAGAAGAGAGCAGCCAGCCATTAGTCTGGAAATGGTCTAGGGCAGGGGTAGGCAACCTCGGCTCTTTTATGACTCATGGACTTCAACTCCCAGAATTCCTGAGCCAGCATGGGGGAACTATGGCCCCTTATGACTCATGGGCTTGGCTGGCTCAGGAATTCTGGGAGTGTCCATGAGTCATAAAAGAGCTGAGGTTGCCTACCCCTGGTCTAGGGTTAGGGTTAGGTAACCTTGGCCCCTTCATGACTCGTGGACTTCAACTCCCAGAATTCCTGAGCCAGCATGGGGGAACTATGGCCCTTTCATGACTCCTGGACTTCAACTCCCAGAATTCCTCAGCCAGCATGGGGGAACTATGGCCCCTTATGACTCATGGACTTCAACTCCCAGAATTCCTCAGCCAGCATGGGGGAACTATGGCCCCTTCATGACTCGTGGACTTCAACTCCCAGAATTCCTGATTCGGCATGGCTCAGCTTGGAAACCTCTCCCTTTCCCCTCAGCATGGCTGGCTCAGGAATTCTGGGAGTTGAAGTCCACAAGTCATGAAGGGGCCATAGTTCCCCCATGCTGGCTGAGGAATTCTGGGAGTTGAAGTCCACCAGTCATAAAAGAGCCAAGGTTGCCCACCCCTGGTCTAGGGTCTCCTGCTTGAGCAGGGGGTTGGACTAGAAGACCTCCAAGGTCCCTTTCAACTCTGCTATTCTGTACAGGTAGTCCTCAACTTACATCCATTTAGCGAGCATTCAAAGTTACAATGGGATTTCAAAAAGTGATTTATGGCCCTGTTTCACATGCCCATTGCAGCATCCCTGTGGTGACGTGATCAAAATTCGGCCACTTGGCAATGGCCTCATATTTATGACGGTGGCCGTGTCCCCGGGGTCACGTGAGCCCCTTTTGAGACCTTCTGACCAGCCAAGCCAATGGGAAAGCCAGATTCGTTTAACGACCGTGTTACTAACTTAAGAATTGTTCAGTGATCCACTTAACCACTGTGGCACGGAAGGTCGTAAAATGGGCCAAAGCTCACTTAACAAACATCTCGCGGGCCAACAGAAATTTTGGGGCTCCATCGTGGTCGTAAGTCGAGGACTCCCTGCATTCAGCAACCTGCCTTTTCTTCTCCCTCTCCTTTTTTTTTTCCAGGTTTGCTGCAAGTGAGCGTAACGTACCGACAGACTTTGCAAGGAAACGAAAGCCTGCTAGAGGCTCAAACCATTTCCCTCTCCGTCCAAATCCACGCAGCGGCCGGCTTGCAAGCAGCGGCCAGGTAAGGAGGAGTTGAAAGCTCAATACAGAGGATCCTCGACTTACGACAGTTCACTTAGTGACGGTTCGAAGGTACAGCAGCACTGGAAAGCACGGCTCGTGGCCGTTTGGCACCCTTAACGACCGTTGCAGCATCCCCGTGGTCGCGTGATCAAAATTCAGACCCTTGGCAACTGACTCGTATTTATGACGGTCGCAGCGTCCCAGGGTCGTGTGGTCCCCTTTTCACAGCCTTCCGACAGGCAAAGTCAATGGGGAAGCCGGATTCTCTTAAAGACCAAGTTACTAACTTAACAACCACAACGATTCACTTAACGACATGCGACCAGAATGGCGCCCCAAATTTCTGTTGCTAAACAAGAACATAGCAAAGGGAGTTTCGTCCCGTTTGATGACCTTTCTTGCTTACAGCTGTTAGGTGAATCCCCGCCGTTAAGGGAATCGATGAGCTGTTAAGTTAGTCAGACGGTGGTTAAGTGAATCCGGCTTTTCCCCCCCCCTTGACTTTGCTCGTCAGAAGGTCGCAAAAGGGGGTCACGTCACCCGGGGACAGCACGACAATCATAAATAGCCAGTTTCCAAGCCTCCGAGTTTTGATCAGGTGACTACGGGGACACTGCGATGGTCGTAGGTGTGGAAATAACAACAACAACAATAATAATAACAATAAAAATTGGAAGGGACCTTGGAGGTCATCTAGTCCAACCCCCTGCTCAGGCAGGAAACCCTAGACCATTTCAGACAAATGGTCATAAGTCACTTTTATCAGCGCTGTTGTAACTTTGAAGTGACCGTGGAGACGTCACAACACTGTTAGTGCGAAAAACGCTCATAAGTCCCCTTTTCTACAAGCGTTGTCACTTGGAACGGTTACTAAACGAGCGGATGTAAGTCGGGGACGACCTGTCTAAATAAATAAATTAAAAAATCAATGTTTTCTTCTCGTCGCTTAGGGCGGTGGCCGAAAAGTACCCTTCGTTGCAGTACAGTGCGGAAATTGGGCTCAACACCTACGTGTCGATACAGCTCCCCTTCCTTCCGGAGGCGGAGCGGCGCAGGACGAGAACCGTGGCTCGCTCGTTCTGTCCCGTGTTTGGGCACCACGCCGAGCTCCCCTGCCGTCTCGTGGTCCAGAGGAGCAGCGGAGAAGCCTGCTGCCTTGGGGAACTCCTGCAGCGGTCCGAGATGGTATTCCAGCTCTATCACCAGCCCCTGAAGTCAGGTGCGACAAACGGAAGTGGGTCCGGTTGTCGAACTGCACAACGTAGCCCCAAAAGCTGGGGGGCCTGGATTCATCGATGGTGAACGCTGCGGTATATAGGCGGTCCTCAATTTACAATGGTTCATTTAGTGACTGTTCAGAGTTACAGCGGCAGTGAAAAGAAAAGGGCTTGTGACCTGTTTTTCGCACTTAACGACCGTTTCATCCTCCCCCGGGTCACGTGATCAAAATTCAGATATTTGGCGACTGACTCGTTTTTATGACGGGTCGCCGTGTCCCGGGGTCACGTGATCCCCTTTTTGCGACCTTCTGACGAGCAAAGTCTATGGGGGAAGCTGGAGTTGCTGAACAGCCACGTGATTCGATTAACAACGGCAGTGATTCACTGAACAACGTTGGCAAAAAAAGTCGTAAAATGGGGTAAAACCCGCTTAAGAAGTGTCTCAGCAACAGAAAGTTTGGGCTCAGTTGTGGTCGTAAAGTCGAGGACTGCCTGTACTTCAGTGCAATTTCCCTTCCCTTGATTGAGATATGAGGAGACATTTTCAGAAAGGGCTCTACTTGATTGGCACTACCTGGCCCATGTGGCACTGCCAAGGGTTCTTAATGGTTTCAGTTTCCCTGGCTGTCATGTCAAGGAACACAGGTAGTCCTCGACCTACGACCACAGTTTAGCCCAGAATTTATGTCGCTAAGCGAGACGTTTGTTTTAGTGAGTCCCATTTTACGACTTGCCTTGCCGCATACATTAAGTGAATCCCTGCATTGTTCAAGTTAGTGAAACGGTTGTTAAGTGAATCCGGCTTCCCCTTTGACTTTGCATGTCAGAAGGTCGCAAAAGGGCGTGACCCCGGGCTGCTGCAACCGTCAGTTGCCAAGTGTCCAGATTTTTACCACACGACCACGGGGATGCTGTGACGGTCATAGGTGTGAAAATGGTCGTAAGTCCCTTTGTTCAGTGCTGTTGTAACTTCGAAGTGTCACTAAACGAATGCTAGTAAGTCGAGGGCTGTAGTAAGTCCCTGTAGTTGAACAGCTTAATTGTATGCTTGTTAGTATATCTATATCTAGATAGATAAATAGATAGATAGATAGATAGATGATAGATAGATAGATAGATAGATAGATAGATAGATAGATAGATAGATAGACAGACAGACAGATAGAAAAATAGGTGATAGATGATAGAAAAATAGATAGATAGATAGATAGATAGATAGATAGATAGATAGATAGATAGATAGATTGATTTATAGATAGATATGGCATGATAGATGATAGACATAAGGTATATTTAGATGATAGATAGATAGATAGATAGATAGATAGATAGATAGATAGATAGATAGATAGATAGATAGAGTCCTCAAGTTACAACCTCAATGGAGCCTGCCAATTATGGCCGTAAATTGTGACAGTCATAAAACGAGCCACTTCATGTGGCCAAAGTTGATTTTGCAGCAGTCATTAAGCAAACGGCGCGGCCGTTCAGCTGACTCGCCGTTTGCTCTGGAGCGTTTTTGCCCCGAACCGGAACTAAATGACGGTTTTCAACGAAACCATCATCGGTGGTGGCCTTGTGACTGCCAGATGCAGGAGGACAAGTCTAAATTCAGACCGGTTGCTGACGTGGCTGTGGATATCCTGGGAGTTGAAGTCCACACGGTAGCCGCGTTGGGAGAGCCCTGCTCTAGATTGATACCTTCCAGGAGGAGATGAATTCCAATTATTACGATGAGAAAATTTATATCATCATTGTTCCTTAACTCTTGCAGCTGCTCCGAGAGAAACACAAACGTTGAAAGACTGCCTGCTGGGAACCGTAAGCCTTCCTACCCGAGAGCTGTTAATTCGAAGATCAGGTAAAGACGCCGCCACGTTTCACCGTGACCTCTGCGCTTGTTGTGATTCAGGGAGAAGGGCGGTATACAAATTTAATAAAAGTAAAGTAAAGTAAAGTAAAGTAAGGGTCAGCCTGTGGGTTCGGCAGTTGGGTCGGACGACTCAGAGGAGGAGGAGGGGGGTGTTGAAGATCTTGCTGATGAGAGCCCTCAGCCAGGCCCCTCCCACTTGGTCACCATGGAGACCCAGCTGTGTGAGCCTGACAGCGTGGATGAAGATGACCCACAGCTGGCCCTGTTCAAGGACGCCCGACGCAGGAGGCAGTCAATCAGGAGTAAACAGAGGAAGGCAATGGGGCTCCTCGGAAGGAGGCAGAGAGAAGTATAAAAGGGGAATGTGTGGGAGGGCTGGTTTGCTGAAGGCAACCGCTTGAATAGCTCCTGTTTCTTGGTTCGTGTCTTGTCTTGCTCTGTTTTATGTTAATAAATTTGGCAGGCGTAATTCCAGCCTCTTGCCGTTTGTAAAGGGGTTGTCCCTGCCTTTTCTGCAGGGCCGGTAGCAGGCTGGTACAGAACAGCGCTTATCACCAGCCAGGTGGACAACTTGGTGCAAGGGGGCATCTGTGGCCGGGAGGCTCTTGCCCTAGAGTCCCCTGGCGCGCCAGACGCGCCCTTCGTCGTTACGATTTATTTAATTTTGCATTGAGCCTTTCTTATTTTCGCAAATCACTGCCTAGTTGGGTCACGAAACCTCTGGAAGAAAACCACCAGAGAATCCCCTGCGGATTCTTCTCTTCTGTTGGGACCTGCGTTGTTTTGTTGAATTGTCTTGTGTTGCTTTTAAAGAATTCGTCCCAGGGCTGCCTTGTGTGGTTTGGGTGTTTTGCCGGGTTTTTTTTTAATGGATTGTTTTGTGGTTTTCTACTCAAAAGTTCATCAGAGTTGGACAACGATAACAAATTGGAACAAATAAATGATGTAGCATGAAAGATAGATCTTCCTTCCTCCTTCCCTCCCTTCCTCTCTTTCTTTCTTTCGTTCTTCCTTCCTTTCTCTTTTCCTTTTTCCTCCCTTTCTTTTTCTTTTTCTTTTCCTTTCTTCTTTCTTTCTTTCTTTCTTTCTTTCTTTCTTTCTTTCTTTCTTTCTTTCTTTCTTTCTTTCTTCCTTTCTCTTTCTTTTCCTTCCTTTGTTTCCTTCCTTCCTCCCTCCCTCTTTCTTTCTTTCTCTTTTCCTTCTTTCTTTCTTCCTTTCTCTTTCTTTTTTTCCTTTGTTGCCTTCCCCCTTTCTTTTTCTTTTTCTTTTTCTTTCTCTTTTCCTTTCTTTCTTCCTTCCTTTCTCTTTTTTTCCTTCCTTTGTTTCCTTCCTTCCTTCCTCCGTCTTTCTTTCTTTCTTTCTTTCTTTCTTTCTTTCTTTCTTTCTTTCTCTTTTCCTTCTTTCTTTCTTCCTTTTTCTTTCTTTTCCTTCCTTTGTTGCCTTCCCCCTCTTTCTTTTTCTTTTTCTTTCTCTTTTCCTTTCTTCTTTCTTCCTTCCTTCCTTTCTCTTTCTTTTTCTTCCTTTGTTTCCTTCCTTCCTTCCTTCCTTCCTTCCTTCCTCTTTCTTTCTTTCTTTCTTTCTTTCTTTCTTTCTTTCTTTCTTTCTTTCTTTCTTTCTTTCTCTTTCTCTTTTCCTTTCTTCCTTCCTTCCTTCTCTTTCTTTTCCTTCCTTTGTTTCCTTCCTCTTTCCTTCTTTCTTTCTTTCTTTCTTTCTTTCTTTCTCTCTCTCTCTCTCTCTCTCTCTCTCTCTCTTTCCTTCCTTCCTTCCTTCCTTCCTTCCTTCCTTCCTTCCTTCCTTCCTTCCTTCCTTCCTTCTTTCTTTCTTTCTTTCTTTCTTTCTTTCTTTCTTTCTTTCTTTCTTTCTTTCTTTCTTATCAAGAACTCATTCTCTTTGTGTTTCCTTTACAAGGTCTCAGAGGTTGGTACCCCGTCATTCTCCCAGAGGATCTCTCAACATCGCGGTGTGCAAACATCCTGCAAACCGTCGCCGGAGGCTTGGACCTTTCAGTTGCATTTGTTCACCCCGGAGACCGAGAGCGTGTTCTAGAGACTGCAGATCTCCTAGGCTGGAGTTGGAAGGAACGCTGCTCTGATGATCTGCTGGAGGATAGCGAGAGTGAAGGACACTCCCCTTCGACAACGGTCCGTGTGACTGTTTCTACTCCTCGGCTGTGGTTACCGTTACAGAGCATGCTACTCGCAGGACAGACCCACTTAAATAAAAGCATCTATTGCTACCTCCGCTACAAACTGTACGATCAAGAAGCCGCTTGGACCTCACTGAGGAGGCCAAAGATAACAGAAGGCGAGAAACACGTGACTGTGACGTTTAAGAATCCCAACCATATGGAGCTCCAGTCCAGTCCAGCATTATTCTGGTATTTCAGGGAAGAAAAACTGGAACTCCAGGTGTGGCGAGCCTACGGCAAAGATGGTGATGCGGAAAGACCGCGGGATACCGATCGCTTGATCGGATCAGCGTACGTGGACCTGGCATCACTGGCAGACAGGCCACGAAAGAAGAAAACAGTCAGTGGTATGTTTATAGCAGTTTTTAAAGGAAAGTGCAGGTAATCCTCGACTTGCGACCAAAATTTCTGTTGCTAAGCAAGACAGCTGAGAGTTCTGCCCCCATTTTACAACCTTTCTTGTCACTGTTGTTAAACCAATCACTGAAGTTGTTAAGTGGGTAACACAGTTTGTTAAGCGAATCTGGCTTTTCCCCATTGACTGTTTGTCAAAAGGACACAAAAGGGGATCACGTGACCCCAGGATACTGCAACCGTCATAAATGTGAGCCGGTTGCCAAGCAGCCGAATTCTGATCACGTGACCGTTGGGATGCTGCAACAAGTCGTGAGTGTGAGAAACAGTCCCAAGTCCCTTTTTTCCAGTGCTGTTGAAACTTTGAACGATGGCAAGAAAGGTTGTAAAATTCACTTAACAACTGCCTCGCTTACCAGTGGAAATTTTGGGCTCAACTGTGGTCACAAGTCAAGGACGACCTGTAAAACGTTGGTTCAATTTAAGGTAGGTTCTACGGCACTGTGAACCGATGGCCAACTCAACCTGTGGTGGGTTCCTCCTTCGAAAACCAAGCGGCTTCTTCTCATTCTCGTTTTGAATGAGCCTCACTTCCTCCCCTTGTCGCAGGTGTCTTTCCCTTGTTCCGACGAAACGCTGCCAACCTGGGGGGAGCCGCGCTGCGCATTCACATTGCAGTGACACCTGCCGGTCCATCTGGCGGGCCTGGGAACTCTGAAGATGACCGGGATAGCAGTAACAGCAACAGTGTTGAAGAAAAGAAGGCAGCAGAACAGGAACTGGGAGTCCGCTCGGAGGCAAATCCTTCCGTCGACGAGCTCCCCCAGGAGAAGCCTCCTGTGAGGGATCTGGAGGACACATTCGCCGCGAGCATCCTCGTGGAAAGAGCCATGCACCTAAGCTTAAAAGGTAAGCGGGTGTCAGTCCTGCCTCAACTTGAACCTTGAAGCGATCCTTGACTCCATTCGTTTACATATCGTATGATAAAGCTCTAGTGGCTTACGGTAAAGCAAAGCCAGAACTGAGATTCGCCTACCAAGTCCCTACTCCAGGGCTTTTCAACCAGCGGTATGGGTACCACCTGTGGTACATTGGCACCTGGCAGGTGGTACGCGAGCATCCTAGAAAAGTGGCAGCGGGGGAGGGGAATGAGCTGAACCGGTGGCAGCACCGCACAAGCCTGAGCGAGAGACGGCTGGAGCTGCAGGGCTGTCGGGGCTCAGCGGAAGCGCCAGGATCTGCGCCAGGATCCAGCTGGAGCTCAGCACTGATCCCGGCGCTTCTGTTGAGCCCAGAAGAAGCGCCGATCAGCTGGAATGTTGCAGCATCTCCAGGGTCTTGTGATTGACATTCAGATGCTTGGCAACTCATTCATATTTATGACGGTCACAGTGTCCCAGGGTCATGTGAAGGGACCAAAACCTGCTGCAACCACCCAGCAAATGGAATAAAAACCAAACACCTCCCACCCCACCCCCGCTGCCAATCCTCACAACAGTGAAAACCTCGGACAGGAGGAAGAGCGCTGCTGGGCGGGCAGGCAGGTGTCTTGCTCGGCTGTGGCTCGGGGGGGGCATTTTTTTCAGGGCCATTGTAACTTCGAACAGTCACTAACCCAACTGTTGTAAGTCGAGGACTACCTGTACTTATCACTTTTTTCCTTTTTTTGTTTTTGGGTCATCAAGGTGGTACTCGGATGTTTGCCATATCCTAAAAGTGGTACAATGGGGGAAAAGGTTGAAAAGGCCTGCCCTAGGTGTAACTTTTCCCTCCCAGACCCTTCCCATTACTGCTCCCATCGCTCAGTCAAAGAAAATGTTTTTGAAGCAGTCACTCTGTGTGTAAGCTGTCTTGCAGCTGCACTTCGTGGCACCCTCAGAGGCCGGTTCGGAGGAGGAGGAGGAGGAGGAGGAGGAGGAGGAGGAGGAGGAGTTGGAGCACTTATTTCCATCACTTTTACTTGCCCCTCCTGCCCAGGGGCCACGGCAGACTGGCGTTGAACAACTGCGAAGCACAGGTGTGAACTGACAGTTCTGATAGGTGTGGGTACCCTCTGCAATCCTCCATCCTCCATATAATCTCCATCCTAACCTAATCTTTTTTTTTCTTTTCGGTGTGGCCTTCAAATTCGTCATTCGTAGGGCCTTTAATAATATTTTAGAAACATCGGAAAAACTCTAATTGGTTCAGATAAGCTTTAAAAGAGGCATGTCCAACTCGTGGCCCACAGTTCATATAATTTTTTTTTTAAAAAACAAAAAACTAAAGGAGGTTTGTTATTTATATACGTTAGCTAAAGGTAAAAGGTAAAGGTTCCCCTGCACATGAGTGCTAGTCGTTTCCGACTCTAGGGGCCGGTGCTCATCTCCGTTTCAAAGTCGAAGAGCCGGCGCTTGTCCGAGGACGTCTCCGTGGTCATGTGGCCAGCATGACTGGATGCCAAAGGCACACGGAACGCTGTGACCTTCCCACCATAGCGGTCCCTATTTTTCTACTTGCATTTTTACGTGCTTTCGAACTGCTAGGTGGGCAGAAGCTGGGACGAGTAACAGGCGCTCACTCTGCTACGCGGCACTCGGGATTCGATCCGCCAAACTGCCGACCTTCTGATTTACAAGCTCAGTGTCTTAACCCACTGAGCCACCGCGTCCCTATGTTAGTTAGCTACATACTATATTAAGATAGTCCCCGACTTACAACAATTTGTTCAAAGTTCCAGCGTCGCTGAAAAAAAGTGACCTGTGACTGTTTTTCACACTTACGACCGTCGCAGCATCCCTGTGGTCACATGATCAAAATTCACACGCTCGGCAACTGACTCGTATTTATGACGGTCGCAGCATCCCAGGGTCACGTGATCCCCTTTTGCGACCTTCTGACGAGCAAAGTCAATGGAGAAGCCAGATTCACTTAACAACCGTGTGACTAACAACCACAGTGGTTCACTTAACAACTGTGGCGAGAAAGGTTGTAAAATGGGGCAAAGCTCCACTTAGCAAATGTTTCGCTGAAGCAACAGAAATTTTGGGCTCAGTTGTGGTCGTAATTGAAGGACTACGTGTACAATACAATACAACGATAAAATAAAATGCAGGCGTTTGCAATTCAGCCAAGCTGGAAGTAGAAGGGGGCAGCCATCTCCTGGGTGATTGGCACATAGTCAACAGCTGGTTTTCGTGCCTAAGGCAGGACTAGAACACAGAGTCTCCTGCTGATTGGCCCAAAGTCACCCAGATGGTTTTCATGCCTAAGGTGGGACTAGAACTCACCGTCTCCTAGTGTTTGTCCTAGTCACCAGCTGGTTTTCGTGCCTAAGACAGGACTAGAACTCACCGCCTCCTGGTGATTGGCTCAAAGTCACCCAGCCGGCTTTCATTCCTAAGGCGGGACTAGAACTCACTGTCTCCTGGCGATTGGCCCAGAGTCACCCAGCTGGCTTTCATGCCTAAAGCAAGACTAGAATTCGCTGTCTCCAGCTGATTGGGCCAAAGTCACCCAGATGGCTTTCATGCCTAAGGTGGGACTAGAACTCACTGTCTCCTGGTGATTGGCCCAAAGTCACCCAGTTGGCTTTCATGCCTAAGGCGGAACTAGAACTCTCTGTCTCCTGGTGATTGGCTCAAAGTCACCCAGCTGGCTTTCATGCCTAAGGTGGGACTAGAACTCACTGTCTCCTGGTGATTGGCCCAAAGTCGCCCAGCCAACTTTTATGCCTAAGGCGGGACTACAACTCACAGTCTCCTGGTGATTGGCCCAAAGTCACCCAGATGGCTTTCATGTCTAAGGAAGGACTAGAACTCACCATCTCCTGGTGATTGGCCCAAAGCCACCCAGATGGTTTTCATGCCTAAGGTGGGACTAGAACTCACCGTCTCCTAGTGTTTGTCCTAGTCACCAGCTGGTTTTCGTGCCTAAGACACGACTAGAACTCACGATCTCCTGGTGATTGGCCCAAAGTCACCCAGCTGGCTTTTGTAGCTAAGGTGGGGCTAGAACTCACCATTTAGGGTCAGCTATGAGTCGGGTAAAAGAATAGAGCAGAGTGGATCGGAACGGAACGCAAGCGCAGGCAGGAATCGAAGGGGGCCAGGCTTGAAAAACAGCCCTTTGTTCTGCTTTTGGTGCCCGGCGGACCTTATTCCTAGAATTTCCTCCCCCGCGGACTGTTTCCTTGGCCCTTGCGCTCTGCCCTTAAAAATCCCCCCCCCCAATTGTTCCGTCCCGTTGCGTCCCAGTACTTCGTGCCGAAGGCCACCAGCCCAACCGGGCCAAACCAGACGAATCCATTCAGCGCCTTCTCGTATTTCCCTCCCACCCCCCCCAAGAAACTCTTTTTGGTAAGCACACCGCCGGCTTCCAGAGCGGCGTGACTGAAGAGCAGGTGAAAGAGCAGCCGGGAAATGATTTTCAGAGTTTCCTCCCCTCGCTCAAAGTGCCGCTTCCCTCCTCCTCCTCGCACCGCTGGCCCGTTCCTCCGAAGTTTTATTTGAGTTTATCGTATTATTTATTTATTTTTTTAAAAAATTTATTGCTTTTATGTAAACATATATTTAAACAAAAAAATACATATAAAAAATAAGACATACATAAACAATACAAGCAACGAAAATACAACAAGAATACTTAACTTCCGTTATTCCTAATCTTTCTAATCATTTTCAGGTGACTTCCTCGAGTCCCGTCCCCCCTATCTGCGTTTCTTCGTAGATCATCATTAGCAATTTCTATTTCATAATTTTAAATCATATTTAATATCGATCTATATTTAATTTCTTATCATTCAACAATCGTTGTTTCATATTATCCTTAATACTAAACATGAAACTCTAAAACTGCAACCTATAAACACTTCCAAGTCCCTTTCAAACTAGTCGATATAACAATATTTCTTCAAATAGTCCTTGAGTTTCTTCCAATCCACCCGCGAGTTCTATCGTATTATTTATTTTTGTCTCTGCTTTCAGGAAGGGCCGCTCAACGCTTCAGCGCATTCTTGCGCTTTGATTTATGTTTTTTAAATGATCGTAGCGTCTCGCGTTGCACCGGCCGCCCTTGAGTTACGTCCACAGTGGGAGCCCAAAGCGCGTGTGGCTAATTTCTTTTTCTCGAAAGCTATTCAAAGGAAGGCCAAGCTTGACAACTAATGAAAGCGGCCGTTTCTCGTACAGGGGTGGGGAAGAGGGACCGATCAGAAAGGAAAGGATTTTATACAAGGGGGGGGGGTTTCTCAACGACCGTCTGTTTAGTGACCGCTCAGAGTCGTAGCGGCGCTGAAACAGAAGACGTACGGCCGTTTTGCCACACTTAACGACCGTTGCAGCATCCCCAAAATTTGGAGGCATGGCCACTGGTTCATATTTATGACGGTCGCAGTGATCCCTTTTGGCGACCTTCTGACAAGCACAAAGTCAATGGTGGCAGCCAGATTCACTTAACAACAGTGGCAAGAAAGGTCGTAAAACGGGGCAACGCTCCCTTAACAACCATGTCGCTCGCTTAAGGACTGCGATGATTCACTGAACTGTGGCGAGAAGGGGGGGCAAAACTCCCTTATCCAATGTCTCGCTTAACGGTGGAAATTTTGGACTCAGTGACGGTCATAATTTGAGGACTACCTGAATCTACTTCTCTAAATTTAACCTAGATTTGCTTCTCATTTGTGACACGTCGTAGAACAAGGCCAGTTTAGACATTTGAAATATGTTGTGTGTGTTTTTTTTAAAAAAAGATCAGTTGAAGAGCATTATATAAAATGGTTTAAATAAGCGTAAGGAACAACCTCCAAGATTTCAGGAAAGATAAAAATACAGTGGTTATTGGCCACTGTATTGAAGGGAAAGGAAAAATGAGCTGTGGAAACTTCTTTATATTTTTAATGCTTTACTTTATTCTTTTACCTTGTTTCAGTGCCTCACTTTTTTGGATCTACAATGTTCTTTATCATTAGCTTGAAATATGTGTATTCTAATTCTGTTGTACTCTATTCTGTTCTGTATTCTAATTCTGATCTCTTCCCTATTCTGTTCTGTATTCTATTCTATTCAGTTCTGTTCTATTTCTGTTTCTATTTCTATTTCATTCTGCTCTACGCTACTCTACTCTATTCTATATTTCTATTCTGTATTTCTATTCTGTTCCATTCTATTCTCATCACATTCTATATTTCTATTCTATTCTATTCTATTCTATTCTATTCTATTCTATTCTATTCTATTCTATTCTATTCTATTCTATTCTATTCTATTCTATTCTTCTATCCAAATGCTATTCTATAATTCTATTCTATTCTATTTTCATCACATTCTATATTTCTATTCTATTCTATTCTATTCTATTCTTCTATCCAAATGCTATTCTATAATTCTATTCTATTCTATTCTCATCACATTCTATATTTCTATTCTATTCTATTCTATTCTATTCTATTCTATTCTATTCTGTTCTGTTCTATTCTATTCTATTCTATTCTATTCTGTTCTGTTCTGTTCTGTTCTGTTCTGTTCTGTTCTGTTCTATTCTATTCTATTCTATTCTATTCTATTCTATTCTATTCTATTCTATTCTTTATTGCTCAAGGCCATAGCCTATAGAGTTTTATTACAGAGCATCCAGGATTTTGCAGTCGAAACCAGAAGTGGGTAGATTTGCTTATTTTTATATAATAACTTTCTTTGGACAAGGATGAGAAAGTGCATTAGTTGAAGGTACAGTGGGCAGATGCTGGAAGAGGACAGCCATTGGTGCAAAAGAAACAGGAGTCAAAAGGCCACCCAGGACAGGAAAACAGAATTAATGTTCTAGGAAAAAGTCTAATACTATTATCTGGGTGTTTTACTCCCCTGGAGCACCCTGGGCACTAGAGGAGAATGTGCAGTGAAGTGCAACTACAGAAATAAAGAGGTCGTAAATCAGGGGTCTTCAAACTTGGCCACTTTAAGACTTGGTCAGCCAGCATGGCTGGCTGAGGAATTCTGGGAGTTGAAGTCCACAAGTCATGAAGGGGCCATAGTTCCCCCATGCTGGCTCAGGAATTCTGGGAGTTGAAGTCCTCAAGTCATGAAGGGGCCATAGTTCCCCCACGCTGGCTCAGGAATTCTGGGAGTTGAAGTCCTCAAGTCATGAAGGGGCCATAGTTCCCCCATGCTGGCTCAGGAATTCTGGGAGTTGAAGTCCACCAGTCATGAAGGGGCCATAGTTCCCCCACGCTGGCTGAGGAATTCTGGGAGTTGAAGTCTACAAGTCATGAAGGGGCCATAGTTCCCCCATGCTGGCTCAGGAATTCTGGGAGTTGAAGTCCTCAAGTCATGAAGGGGCCATAGTTCCCCCATGCTGGCTCAGGAATTCTGGGAGTTGAAGTCCACCAGTCATGAAGGGGCCATAGTTCCCCCACGCTGGCTGAGGAATTCTGGGAGTTGAAGTCTACAAGTCATGAAGGGGTCGTAGTTCCCCCATGCTGGCTCAGGAATTCTGGGAGTTGAAGTCCTCAAGTCATGAAGGGGCCATAGTTCCCCCACGCTGGCTGAGGAATTCTGGGAGTTGAAGTCTACAAGTCATGAAGGGGTCGTAGTTCCCCCATGCTGGCTCAGGAATTCTGGGAGTTGAAGTCTACAAGTCATGAAGGGGTCGTAGTTCCCCCATGCTGGCTCAGGAATTCTGGGAGTTGAAGTCTACAAGTCATGAAGGGGCCATAGTTCCCCCATGCTGGCTGAGGAATTCTGGGAGTTGAAGTCCACCAGTCATGAAGGGGCCATAGTTCCCCCACGCTGGCTGAGGAATTCTGGGAGTTGAAGTCTACAAGTCATGAAGGGGCCATAGTTCCCCCATGCTGGCTGAGGAATTCTGGGAGTTGAAGTCCACCAGTCATGAAGGGGCCATAGTTCCCCCACGCTGGCTGAGGAATTCTGGGAGTTGAAGTCCTCAAGTCATGAAGGGGCCATAGTTCCCCCATGCTGGCTCAGGAATTCTGGGAGTTGAAGTCTACAAGTCATGAAGGGGCCATAGTTCCCCCATGCTGGCTCAGGAATTCTGGGAGTTGAAGTCCACCAGTCATGAAGGGGCCATAGTTCCCCCACGCTGGCTGAGGAATTCTGGGAGTTGAAGTCCACGAGTCATGAAGGGGCCATAGTTCCCCCCATGCTGGCTGAGGAATTCTGGGAGTTGAAGTCTACGAGTCATGAAGGGGTCGTAGTTCCCCCATGCTGGCTCAGGAATTCTGGGAGTTGAAGTCCACGAGTCATGAAGGGGCCATAGTTCCCCCATGCTGGCTCAGGAATTCTGGGAGTTGAAGTCTACGAGTCATGAAGGGGCCATAGTTCCCCCATGCTGGCTCAGGAATTCTGGGAGTTGAAGTCCATGAGTCATAAAAGAGCCGAGGTTGCCTACCCCTGCCATATACTAAAAGTGGTACAATGGCTGAAAAGGTTGAAAAGCCCTGATCTAGTCCAACCCCCTGCTCAGGCAGAAAACCCTATATACCATTTCAGAAAAAATGGCTGTCCACTCTCTTCTTAAAGACTTCCAGCATTCACAACGTCTGGAGGCAGGTTGTTCCACTGGTTAATTTTACTGTCAGGAAATTCCTCCTTAATTCCAGGTTGTTTCTCTCCTTGACTAGTTTCCATCCGTTGCTTCTTCTCCTGCCTTCAGGGTCTTTGATGAATAGCTTGACCCCCAACTCTTCTTTGGGGCAGCCCCTGAGATACTGGAAGGCTGCTATCCTGTCCCCCCTCGTCCTTCTCTTCGTTAAACTAGACATGCCCAGTTCCTACAACCGTTCCTGATATATTTTAGCCTCCAGTCCCCTGATCCTCTTTGTTGCTCTTCTCTGCACTCTTCCTAGAGTCTCAACATCTTTTTTTCTTGAACCGTTTCTCGACAGCAAGCTGATCAGGAAACCTGAGGAACTGCGTTAACAGAACATAGAATCCTAGAGCTGAAAGGGGACCTCAAGAGGTCTTCTAGTCCAACCCCCCCCCCCCACTCAAGGCAGGATACCTAAGGCGAAAGAGGTCTGCGTGGGGAACGATGTTATGATTCTGGCTTCTTGCAAGGGGCTGACAGTGAAAAAGCTGGACTTTACTAGCCACGTTCGGAGTTGACGTTTCTTTGGGGGGAAAAACGAAAGTTGACATTCTTCTGCCTCTAAAGCCGATTTCATCCTTACAAGATGCAAACGGCCTCTCCACTTACTGGGTTCTGCCTCTCTCTCTTCTGCCTTCAGATGTGATGTTAACACATGTAACACCAAAGTACCACCAGTCGCCTAGCATGGTGTCAAAAACTTGATGACCAAAAAAAAAAACAAAAGAAAAAAAGTGATGAAGTGCAGGTAGTCCTCGACTTACAACAGTTCGCTTAGTGACTGTTTGAAGTTACAATGGGCCTGAAAAAAGGGCCCCCCAAGCCACAGCCGAGCAAGACACCTGCCTGCCCGCCCGGCAGCGCTCTTCCTCCTGTCCGAGGTTTTCATGGTTGTGAGCATTTCTGTTGAGGATTGGCAGCGGGGGTGGGGTGGGGGGGTGTTTGGTTTTTATTTCCCTCCCCCTTCTGCTGGGTGGTTGCAGCAGGTTTTGGTCGCTTCACATGACCCTGGGACACTGTGACCATCATAAATATGAATCAGTTGCCAAGCATCTGAATGTCGATCACAAGACCCTGGAGACGCTGCAACATTCCAGCTGGTCGGCGCTTCTTCTGGGCTCAGCAGACACGCCGGGATCAGCGCTGAGCTCCAGCTGGATCCTGGCGCTGATCCTGGCGCTTCCGCTGAGCCCCGACAGCCCTGCAGCTCCATCCGTCTCTCGCTCCGGCTTGTGCGGTGCTGCCAGCGGTTCAGCTCATTCCCCTCCCCCGCTACCACTTTCCTAGGATGGTCACGTACCACCTGCCAGGTGCCAATGTACCACAGGTGGTACCCGTACCACTGGTTGAAAAGCCCTGGACTAGATGACCTGCAAGGTCCCTTCCAACTTTATCATTATTGTTGTTGTTGTTGTTAATGTTAAATGACTTTTTGTTTCTTTGTTGTGAAATTGTCACAGAACGCAAAAGTGGCATCTTAAATTGCTCGGTTTTCAGGGAGTCCTCTTGCAGAGCGCGGCGTGACGTCACCCAGTAGCTATGTCTCCTTCGTGGCCACGGACGCCGATAACCCTCTTACCACCGCCACCGTAGAAAACACGGACTCCCCCGTGTGGGATTTTCAGCAGCAGACAAGGTAGGTTAAGACGTCCCTGTAGCAGCTCTCGGTGACATTTTTGCATTACTTTTTGTGTTCTTTGATAATGAAATGCAAAAATGGTGTTTACATGGAAATAATAATAGAATAGAATAGAATAGAATAGAATAGAATAGAATAGAATAGAATAGAATAGAATAGAATTACAGAATAGAATTACAGAACAGAATGGAAATATAGGATAGAATAGAATAGAATGGAATGGAATGGAATGGAATGGAATAGAATAGAATAGAATAGAATAATAGAATAGAATAGAATAGAATAGAATAGAATAGAATAGAATAGAATAGAATAGAATAGAATAGAATAGAACCTTGGAGGTCATCTAGTCGAACCCCCTGCACAGGGAGGAAACCCTATACCATTACAGACAAATGGCTCTCCAGTCTCTTCTTAAAAACTTCCAGTGTTGGAGCATTCACAGCTTCTGGTGGCAAGTACTTCCACTGGTTAATTGTCCTCACTGTCAAGAAGTTTCTCCTTAATTCCAGGTTGCTTCTCTCCTTGATCAGTTTCCAACCATTGTTTCTCGTCTTTCTCTCTGGTGCTTTGGTGAATAACGTGACCCCCTCTTCTTTGGGGCAGCCCCTCTAATACGGAAACACTGCTATCATGTCACCCATGTTTCTTCTTTTCTTTAGACTAGGCAAACCCAAGTCCTGCAGCCATTTTTCGTATGTTTTAGTCTCCAGGCCTTCATCTGAGTTGCATGTGTGTCTCTGTTTTTGCCTTTCTTGTAATATGTAGAGAGGCATAGTATTAAACACTGAGATCATTGAAATGTGAGCTGCCAGCATATTTGAAATGCTGATAGCAGCAAGATTATGTTTTCGAGAGAGGGCCGAAAAGCAGCAAAAAAAACTGACCTGTAGGTTGTTCTGGAAATACGATCATGGCTACTATTTTGTTCCCATAGAAACCGGCTTTCTAGACCAGCCACGTTTATCCTTTATGTTTTTCTAAACATTCCCGCCTTCATCTATAGAGGGCTGGGAACGCTCCGGAATACAGGTGCTCCTCGGGTTACGACCACAATTAGAATAGAAAAACAGAGTCGGAAGGGACCTTGGAGGTCTTCTAGTCCAACCCCCTGCTCAGGCAGGAGACTCCATACAATTTCAGACAAACGGCTGTCCAGTCTCTTCTTAAAAGCCTCCAGTGATGGAGCACCCACAACTTCTGGAGGCAAGTAGTTCCACTGGTTAATTGTTCCCACTTTCAGGAAATTTCTCCTTATTTCCAGGTTGCTTCTCTCCTTGACGGGTTTCCATCCGTCGCTTCTTGTCCTCCCTTCAGGCGCTCTGGAGAACAGGTGGAACCCCCCCCTCTTCTTTGGGGCAGCCCCTCAGATATTGTCACCCTCACATTTCTGTCACTAAGCAAGACAGTTGTTGAGTGAGCTTTGCCTCATTTTGCGACCCTTTTGCCACCACTGTTAAACGAATCTCTGCAGTCGTTGAGTTGAATCACGCAGGCCTTAAGCCAATCCGGTTTTAACTTTGCTTGTCGGAAGCCGGCTGGGGAGGTCACCAAACGGGGATCACGTGACCCCCGTGGATGCTGCAACCCTTGTAAACACAGGCCAGTTGCCAAGCGCCTGAATTTTGATCATGCGGCAGTTGTGAGTGCGAGGACCGGTTGCGAGTCATTTTCTTCCATTGACGTTGAAATTTTGAATGGTTGCAAATTGTACAGGAAGGAAGAAGGGTGGAGGAGAAGGCGAAGGGGCGGGGGAAGCATCCAAGACTGGACAGCCATTTGTCTGGAGTGGTACAGGATTTCCTGCCAGAGCAGGGGGTTGGACTAGAAGACCTCCAAGGTCCCTTCCAACTCTGCTATTATTATTTGCTTACTAAGATGTGGTTGCATTCTAGGTAAAGAACTCAGGAATTAGAACTAAACCACAATTTTGTCATTTCCCCAACAACTAAGAACAACTAAGACAGGGGTGTCAAACTCAATTTCATTGAGGGCCGCATCAGCATTGCGGTTGCCCTCAGGGGGCCGGGTGGGCGTGGCCAGGGTGGGCGTGGCCTACTGGTTGGGCGTGGCTAGAGTGCGTATGGCCTACTGGGTGGGCGTGGCCAGCTCTCCATCGTTGGCATCAAGGGTGCCTATGGGGGCCTGGGCAGGAGTGGGACAGATCTGGGGGTCTCTGTCAGAAGGAGGGTCTCTGGGCCAGGGCCAAGGCAGTGGGGGCCGTTCCCTCACTCTTTCCAGGATGGCTTCGCGGGCCGCATGAACCCACTTTGCGGGCCGGATCCGGCCCCCGGGCCTTGTGTTTGACATGTCTGAACTAAGATGATTAAAAGGCCTGGAGACAAAAAAAACATACGAAGAATGGGTTGCAGGACTTGGGTATAGGCCGGTCTAGAGAAAAGAAGAACTAGGGGGGACATGATAGCAGCCTTCCAGTATCTCAGGGGCTGCCCCAAAGAAGAGGGAGTCAAGCTCTTCTCCAAAGCACCTGAAAGCAGGACAAGAAGCAACGGATGGAAACTAGTCAAGGAGAGAAGCAACCTAGAACTAAGGAGGAATTTCCTGACAGTGAGGACAATTAACCAGTGGAACAACCTGCCTCCAGAGGTTGTGGGTGCTCCAACACTGGAAGTTTTTAAGAAGAGACTGGACGGTCACTTGTCAAAAATGGTCTAGGCTCTCCTGCTTGAGCAGGGGGTTGGACTAGATGACCTCCAAGGTCCCTTCCAGCCTTATTCTGATTGAATAGGCCCTGGTTGCCACCGTCTTGTTAGAACTTGCTGTTCAACATAATTGGAAAGAACCAGATTGAAGCAAGCTTCTATACTAGCAGTCCTTGACTTGCAACCATTCATTCAGCGACAGCCGTTTGTCTGAAATGGTATGGGGTTTCCTGCCTAAGCAGGGGGTTGGACTAGCTGACCTACAAGGTCCCTTCTGACATTATCATTATTATTATTATTATTATTATTATTATTATTATTATTATTATTATTACCGTATATACTTGAGTATAAGCCGACTCGAGTATAAGCCGAGACCCCCAATTTCACCCCCCAAAACTGGAAAAAGTTATTGACTCGAGTATAAGCCGATCCGCCGTTCTGCAAGCCTCCGCCGCCGGCGGAGGCTGGATCCGCGCTCTGCAAGCCTCTGCCGCCAGCAGAGGCTCGATCCGCCATTTTGCAAGCCTGAATACACAGGAATACCCTGTGTGGCCGTGGCTCTCGGGGAAGCCCTGGCTGTCCGCTTCCTCGCTCCACGCTGCCATTCGGGGCCCGCGTGTTCCCCGGGCAAATCGCGGCGCCCAGCAGGCGAGGAAACACGCCCGCTCCAGTCGCCCCCCCTTCCCTCAGGAGACGCGAAGCAAGTGACCGCCCGGAGCTTACCGAGGACTTGCGCGCGGCCGAGGCTTCGGTGCTTCCAGGATCGCGCGCACCTCTCCCAAGCCGCCGCCGTCCGGAGACCTGCCGAAGTTTGGGGAGGTTTGGGGAGGTGCGCGCGCACCTCCCCAAACCTCCCCAAACGTCGGCAGGTCTCCGGACCTCCGCACCCTGCCTGCCTGCTTCTTTCCGCAGCGGTGGCTTGGGAGAGGTGCGCGCGATCCCGGAAGCACCAAAGCCTCGGCCGCGCACAAGTCCTCGGTAAGTTTTTTTGTTGACTGGAGTATAAGCCGAAGTGGAATTTTTCAGCCCAAAAAGTGGGCTGAAAAATTCGGCTTATACTCAAGTATATACGGTATTATTATTATTATTATTATTATTATTATTATTATTATTATTATTATTATTATTATTATTATAAGTTACAACAGCACTGGAAAAAAGTAACTTAGGACCGTTTCTCACACTTGCGACCATTGCGGCAGCCCCACGGTCAGCTGATCAAAAAATTTTATGCTTGACAACTGACTCGTGTTTATGACGGTCGCGGTGTCCCCTGGGGTCACGCGATCCCCTTTTACGACCTCCTGACAAACAAGAGTCAGGAAGCCAGATTATCTTAACAACGGCCGTGATGTACTGAACAGCTGGGGCCAGAAAAGTCGTAAAATGGGGCAGAACTCACTTAAGAACTGTCTCGCTTAGCAACAGAAATTTTGGGCTCCGTTGTGGGTCACACGCCGAGGACTGCCCGTACACCAAAAACTTTCCCGACAACCTGCTGGAAAGTGATTGTTTCCCTCTAGCGATCGTGTAAACATGTTTCTGATTTGTTTCTGAATTCTTTTGCAGACTCTCCAAGGAGCTTCTGTTGGATCCCCAGAAAACTCTGGTCTTTAAAGTCTGGCATAAAGCAGGTAACCCCTTTCTCCCGTCAGAACTCCTTCCTTAACTGTAGTTTAGCAATCGTTTTTTTAAAAAAATGATGGATGGCAAGCTATCTGCCTATCCACACTGTGCTGTGATATTCATTGTTGTTTGCATATTGTTCATGTATTCATTTGTGGTTGACACATATTACGGTTTATTTCAGTAAATGGATACCGAAAGAAATGTACTACTGCTGGTACTAATGATCAGTCAGAAGCTAAGAATAGAATAGAGTAGAGTAGAATAGAGTAGAGTAGAGTAGAGTAGAGTAGAGTAGAGTAGAATAGAATAGAAATGCAGAATAGAAATATAAAATAAAAATATAGAATAGAATTGCAGACTAGAATAGAATAGAATTACAGAATAGAAACATAGAATAGAAGAGAATGGAATGGAATAGAATAGAATAGAATAGAATAGAATAGAATAGAATAGAAAGAATAGAATAGAATAGAATAGAATAGAATAGAATAGAATAGAATAGAATAGAATAGAATAGAATAGAAATATAAAAAATATAGAATTGCAGACTATAATAGAATAGAATTACAGAATAGAAATATAGAATAGAATAGAATGGAATAGAATAGAACAGAATTACAGAGAGAATGGAAGAGAAGAGAAGAACTGGAAGGGACCTTGGAGGTCTTCTAGTCCAACCCCCTGCTCAGGCAGGAGGCCCTATACCAGTGATGGTGAACCTATGGCACGCATGCCAGAGGCGGCACTCAGAGCCCTCTCTGTGGGCACGCGTGCCATCGCCCCAGCAGAGTTCGCCAGAGTAGCGAGCGTGTGGCGTTGGGAAGCGATGGGGCAGGAAGTGAGCGAGCGAGCGGCATTGACCCCCTGGGGATGCCCCGCAGATGGCAAGGGACGGCCCCCCACCACCCGCCCCAGCCTGGCGACTCTCTCCCAGGTATCCGAGCAGGAGGCGGTGAGCGCACAGGGGCCGACAGCATCCGGCAGCAGGTGCTGTGTAGCCCGCTGCGAATACCGGGCCAGCCCTCCGGCAGCAGCATTGCGGCGGCACCGGCAGCACACGGAGTCGGGAGAGCACGTGATGTGGACGGCCGGACATGCCTACTCCTCCACTGGTCATCTCCTCAGCCCCCTCGAGGGTTTTGCCCTTGGCCCGCGGGTGGAGCGCATTCCCCTCGCGCACCTCGGTACCTACTGCATCCACCAGCCGCTCACGCAGGTCCATCAGGTCGCCGTCCAGAGCCGCAGGCCCGCCCAGCAAGGAGGAGGTGAAGTGGTGGGCCAGGAAGCCCGCCATAGAGGTGGTCGAGCACGCCCAGGGCTAGCAGGCAAAAGGCCACCCCGAGCGGGGAAAGCCAGATCCCCATCGGCGTCATGGTCGCCCAGGCCCAGCAGAGATGGGGCGGAGGCACGCAATGCTAGCTGGGACTGGGGGGCCATGGCGCCGACAGGGATCCGGCTTTCCCCACTTGGGTGGCCTTTGGCTTGCTGGGCGTGGGCGTGCTCGACCATCTCTACGGCGGGCTTCCTAGCCGACCGCTTCTCCTCCTTCATGCTAAGCGGGCCTGCGGCTCCAGACGGCAGCCTAATGTCCATTTGGAAGAAGGCCGATTAAACTGGAAGCCTTCAAAGCTGAATCGGATCCTTTTCTACCCAGTCGATCGCCTTTTCTCTCCATCGCCCTCGTCCCCTTAGCTTTCTTAGACGGTTGGAATTGGGGGTACACACCGAGGTTTCTTGCCGCGAGGTGCAAACGTTTGCTGGCGCCGCTGAGATGGCTGGCGCGCTTTGACGGGCTGTTTTCCCCCCCGCAGAGGTGGAGCGAGTGATGGGGTTTGCCTCCGTGGACCTCTCGCCGCTGCTCTGTGGCTTCCAGCACATCTGCGGCTGGTACAACGTCACCGACCTCGGCGGGCAGTGCCGGGGGCAGGTGAAAGTCGCCGTCTGCCCCCTGGAAAATATCGCTCGCCTGAAAGAAGAGAGGCAGGCCAGAAGTTGCCAGGTAAAAGCACCACACACACACACACACACACACACACACACACACCTCTTTCGTGTGACCAAACGACCTGCAGACATTTTGATTTATCGTTTTATTATTCTTTTATCAGTTTATTGCTTTATTGTTTTATTAATTTGTTGTTTTATTTATTCATGTTTTTGTTTTTTATTTTATTGTTTTATTTACTGTTTTATCAATTTATTTTATCAATTTATTGTTTCATTAGCTATCATTTTATTAATTTGTTGTTTTGTTTATTGTTTTATTTGTTGTTTTATTTATTCATGTTTGTTTTTTGTTTTATTTCTTGTTTGTTTTATTTATTTACTCTTATCAATTTATTGTTTTATGTATTGTCTATGGTTTTATTAATTTGTTTTATTTGTTTCTTTCTTTGTTTTATTGTATTGTTTTATTTGTTTACTGTTTATTGTTTATTTGTTTACTGTTTATCAATTTACTGATTTATCAATTTATTGTTTTATTTGTCTATGGTTTTATTAGTCTATTGTTTTATTCATTTTTATTCACTGTTTTATTGTTTTGTTTATTGATTTGTTCTTTGGAGTTTTTTCGTTTGTTTATTTTATTTATCGTTTGTTTCATTGTTTTTTTTGTTGATTTATTTAGTCTCAATTTCTCTCTTTCCTGTTGCTTGATTGACTACAGGTAATCCTCAACTTACAACCGTTCGTTTTGCGACCGTTCAGCAGTACAACGGTAGCAAAAAAAATGTGACTTAGGCCCCGTTTTTTTCACAGCATCCCCGTGGGTCACGCGATCAAAATTCAGCCGCTTGGGGCAGCTGACTCATACTTACGACGGCTGCAGTGTCCCCGGGGGGGTCACGTGATCCCCTTCTGCGGCCTCCTGACCAGCAAAGTCAATGGGGGAGCCGGATTCGTTTAACGACCGGGTTATTAGCTTATCAACTGCAGTGATTCGCTTAACAACCGTGGCAAGGAAGGCCGTAAAACGGGTCAACCTGAACAAACGTCTCACTTACCAATGGAAATGTGGGGCTCAGTTGTGGTTGTAAGTGGAGGACTACCTGTGCTTCTGGCAAGCTTTTGCCAGATCCTAACAAGCCAGTGGCCTGATCGTGAAATTGGGCCAGTTCCCAACTTTGGGGGCACCAGGGACCCGTTTCGTGGAACACCCATTTTTTCCACAGACTGGAGCCAGGAAGGATGTTTTATGGTAGGTTTTGCTCGCTCATCTGTCGCTCACCTCCAGCTGGACGGGCCAGTTCCGAACAGGTCACGGAACATGTGGGGAGCCCTGCTCTGGAACGTGGTGGAGATGCCCACCTTAAGGCCTTTTGCTTTGCAGGCAAAAGACCCGGTTCCTCCGTTCTCCTCCTTCTCCACAAGAGGCACGGCCAGACTTTCAGCTCCTCCATGGAAGAAGAGCCCAGAAGCTTCCAGTCGTGCCAGGTGAGACGAAACAAGAGGTCGATGGTTGTTCCGAATAAGTAAAATGGTCGCAGGGCTGCAAAAGCATGGCATGGTGTTGGGCTTACTCCGTCGTAGGCATGCATCGGCCGGGGTACCTGGCCTTGTGTATCTGATGATGCCTTCCCCCAAATTCCGTCAGGCTAAAATTTCAGATTTTACCTCCTCCTCTTGCATCATGTGACAGCAAGATGAGTTGGATATACAGATGGATGGATGGATGGATGGATGGATGGATGGAGATAGACAGACAGACAGACAGACAGAAGGCAGGCAAGATGATAGATGGATTGATGAATAGATAAATAGTTAATGGATAGATAATACAGAGATAGATTTTGTTGTTAGCTGCGAAGTCGTGTCCAACCCATCGCGACCCTATGGACAATGTTCCTCCAAGCCTTCCTGTCCTCTACCATCTTCTGGAGTCCATTTAAGCTCACGCCTGCTGCTTCAGTGACTCCATCCAGCCACCTCCTTCTCTGTCGTCCCCTTCTTCTCTTGCCCTCAACCTTTCCCAGCATTAGGCTCTTCTCCAGTGAGTGCTTCCTTCTCATTAGGTGGCCAAAGGATTTGAGTTTTAGCTTCAGGATCTGGCCTTCTAAAGAGCAGTCAGGGTGGATCTCCTCTAGGACTGACCAGTTTGATCGCCTCACAGTCCAAGGGACTCGCAGGAGTCTTCTCCAGCACCAGAGTTCAAAGGCCTCAATTCTTTGGCGCTCAGCCTTTCTTATGGTCCAACTTTCACTGCCATACATTGCAACTGGGAAGACCATGGCCTTGACTATACGCACTTTTGTTGGCAGGGTGACGTCTCTGCTTTTTAGTGTGCTGTCTAGATTTGCCATGGCTTTCCTCCCAAGGAGCAAGCTTCTTTTAATTTCTTGGCTACAGTCCCCGTCTGCAGTGAAGAGAGATAGATAGGTGGATAGATATATAGAAAGAAAGATAGGCAGACAGGCAGGCAGGAATAGAAGATGATGGATGGATGGATAGATAGATAATGGATAGATAGAGAGATAGATAGTAGATTGGTGGATAAAGAGAGAAATAGGCAGGCAGGAATAGAAAATGGATGGATGGATGGATGGATGGATAGATGATAGATAATAATAATAATAATAATAATAATAATAATAATAATAATAATAATAATAATAATAATAATAATAATAAGTTGGAAGGGACCTTGGAGGTCATCTAGTCCAACCACCTGCTAAGGCAGGAAACCCTATACCATTTCAGATAGATAGATAATGTGTTTGACCTTTCCTTGGGGGCAGATAGAAAATGTTGATGCCACTCCAGGCTTAGCTGATGTTGTCTCTTCCTTAGCAGGACTGGATCCCGTTACAAAGAGCACGTGCAGAATGTCCGATGGTTCCACACGTCGTTACAGCAAGCGGAAGAAAACACAGACCACCTTGGAAGGCTCGATTCACCCTCCGGTCCCTCGCAGACATCTGTCTTCAGAGCTCTGAGGTGAAAAGATTAAGCAAGGCTAGGCGTAAATGTCACAGTAGCCAGACCAGGGACTCAGGAGTGAAGTCACCAGAAAGCAGGGGCCTTCAAACTGGGCCCTTTTATGACTGGTGGACTTCAACTCCCAGAATTCTGGGAATTGAAGTCCACAAGTCATCAAAGGGCCGAGTTTGAAGACCCCTGACATAATGTGAGGGGAAAATAATGCTAACTCAGAAAGAGCTAAACTGGTGTTAATCAACCTCGGCCATTTTAAGAGGTGTGGACTTCAACTCCCAGAATTCCTCAGCCAACGTGCCTGGTTGAGGAATTCTGGGAGTTGAAGTCCACAAGGCATAAAGGGGCCGAGTTTGAAGACCCCTGACATAATGTGAGGGGAAAATAATGCTAACTCAGAAAGAGCTAAACTGGTGTTAATCAACCTCGGCCATTTTAAGAGGTGTGGACTTCAACTCCCAGAATTCCTCAGCCAACGTGCCTGGTTGAGGAATTCTGGGAGTTGAAGTCCACAAGGCATAAAGGGGCCGAGTTTGAAGACCCCTGACATAATGTGAGGGGAAAATAATGCTAACTCAGAAAGAGCTAAACTGGTGTTAATCAACCTCGGCCATTTTAAGAGGTGTGGACTTCAACTCCCAGAATTCCTCAGCCAACGTGCCTGGTTGAGGAATTCTGGGAATTGAAGTCCACAAGTCATAAAAGGGCCGAGTTTGAAGACCCCCTGATTTAGGGCCATTCATTTAGCGACTGTTCGAAGTTAACGGCGCTGAAAAATGGGACTTATGACTGTTTTTCACACTTAGCGGCCGTTGCAGCATTCCCATGATCACATGGTCAGACTTGGAGACTGACTCAGCTCCTGACAAGCAAACAGGGAAGCCAGATCACAGTCGAACCACAGACTTACGTTGCTAAGCGAGACAGTTGTTAAGTGAATTTTGCCCCATTTTATGACCCTTCTCGCCACAGTTTTCAAGTGAATCACGGAAGTTGTTAAGTTAGTAACCTGGTTGTTAAGTGAATCTGGCTTTCCCATTGCTTTAGTTTTGTAAGAAGGTTTCCAAAGGGGACATTGCAACCGTCATAAGTACATGCCAGTTGCCAAGCCTCTGGATTTTGATCGCCTGACCGTGGGGAATGCTGCAGCGGTTGTTAAAAGTGAAAAATGATCATAAGTCCCTATTTTCAGTGCTGTTGTAACTTTGAACGGTCACTGAACAAATGGTTGTAAGTCGAGGATCTAGTGTCCTAGAGGTTTACCGTGCACCTGATCTGTCTTCTCTTCCAGGAAAAACCTGAACGAGCTGGACGAAATCCAGAGGTATTTCAGTGAAAAACTCACCAGACCTTTCGCAGACTTAAATGCTCCTTGTCTCACCATGGATGGTCTTGACATCCAGAGACCTTTCTCCAAGGGGCCAGATCCAGAAGGAGACCATCTGGAGAAGAAGCCCACTCATCTGGCTTCTCAACTTAGCAGCCAGAGTGTCGGTAAGTTGTCCACCATCCACGGTCTTCTGGGTGGCTCTTGAGAAGACCGCAATAACTAGTGTAATACTATCCAATTTTATGCCCACAGTTCCCTTTGGTAGTGGGCATAAAATAATCCTTCCGTTACAACAAGGGTCTTCAAACTTGGCCCTTTTATGACTTGTGGACTTCAACTCCCAGAATTCCTCAGCCAGGCACGCTGACGGAGGAATTCTGGGAGTTGAAGTCCACAAGTCATAAAAGGGCCAAGTTTGAAGACCCCTGGGGTGTCCAAACTTGGCAACGTTAAGACATGCAGACTTCCAATTCCCAGAATTCCTCAGTCAGCAGTGCCTGGCTGAGGAATTCTGGGAGTTGGAAGTCCAAAAGTCATAAAAGGGCCAAGTTTCAAGACCCCTGATATAGATATAAGGGCTTAGTTTGCGGGTAGGGATTATATTAGGCCCACCCCCAAAAATCAAGCTAGGGCTGGGTTTTACTTTCAGGGAAATACGGTACAGCGTTACTAAGTAGTTCGACAGTGTTGTGGGAATTGGGTGTTCAGCAGAGTGATGGCACAGGAGGAAAAAAAAAACCCTTAACTTTGTGTGTTAATTGTTTTGGCGTGCGATGCCCTATAGCAGCATCCTGAGGTGTAGGAGCTAAAACAGTTTGTGTCCAGAAATAGAATGAAGATCATTCTATTGAAGAAAGTGTTAATACCACTTTACAAGGTCTTGGTAAGGCCACACTTGGAATACTGCATCCAGTTTTGGTCACCACGGTTTAAAAAAGATGCTGAGACTCTAGTCTAGGAAGAGTGCAGAGAAGAGCAACAAAGGTGATCAGGGGACCGGAGGCTCAAACATGCAAGGAACGGTTGCTGGAATTGGGTACGTCTACTTTAATGAAGAGAAGGACCAAGAGTGACGCAATAGCAGCCTTCCAACATTTGAGGGGCTCCTACAACAATGAAGGGGTCAAACTATTTCCCAAAGTAGCAAAAGGCAAAACAAGAAACAACGGATGGAAACTAATCAAGGAGAAAACCAACCTGGAACTAAGGAGAAACTTCCCGACAGTGAGGGCAATGAACCAGTGGAACAACCTGCCTCCAGAAGTTGTGGGCGCTCCATCACTGGAGGTTTTTAAGAAGGGACTGCACAGCCATTTGTCTGGAATGCTACAGGGTTTCCTGCCTGAGCAGGGGGTTGGACTAGATGACCTCCAAGGTCCCTTCCAACTTTATCATTATTATTATGTGAGCGGTCTGTAGATATTTTCTCAGCCTTCTTTCTGGCTTGCGCAGTAGACCGCTCCTCAGTGGAATGCAGGCTGGTTGCGATGTTGTTGTTTTTTCCGCAGTCCTAACTACCTGTCGAAATCTGTGTCTGTCTTGTTCGGTTGCTGTGCCAAAACATAGACGTGTTATAGAGGCGCAGATGACAGACTCAACAATTCCTCCGTGGAACTTTTCTCAGCAGCTCCTGGGGGCGTCTTGAGAAATTTTTCGCAATTTCCCGTCGCTAAGCAAGACAGCCGCTAAAGGGATTTCCGCCCCATTTTTACGACCTTTTTTGCCACGGTTGTTAAGTGAATCGCTGCAGTTGCCACGGTTGTTAAGTCAAGCCGGTTTCCCCATTGACTCTGGTTGCAAAACTTTGATTGCGTGACCCCGGGGGACGCCGCAATGGTCGCTAAGTGTGGGAAACGGTCATAAGCCACTTTTTCCCAGTGCCGCTGTCACTTTGAACGGTCACTAAACTAATGTCGTATGTTGATCACCCTGACTCTGGGTCAATGCGACAGTCGCAAGTCCATGCCAGTTGCCGAGCCTCCAAGTTTTGATCACATGAGCCCAGGGATGCCGCGACGGCCGTGAGCTGTCATAAGTCGCTCGTTCCCCAAATAAGCAGTGTTTTCTAATAAATTGCACCCTTTGTCGAAGGCACACACAACAGCTGCAAGGGTGAAATGAAAATATGTTTGTCTCTTGGATATCGCTTTGGTCTGTAACGTTGACCGGAACGGACGTCTGCCTCAGCATAAAACTTGGCAAAGCAGAATTTAAAACTGTTTGGGCTGCTTTGCAAACATTTTAAAATACAGTCTGGCCTGGTTTGCGTCCTGCAAGAAAATGATAGTGTGTGCTTTGAAATTAAATAGTATTTGCGCGTAGAAAAAGGCTGTCTTGGCATATGGGTACGAGTCTGTGTTTCTTGTTTTGCATTCTTCAAATGAGCGGTTTTAGGCGGTTAGTTGAAGAGCGTCAGAGCGTTCAAATATTCGTAGTATAATTGTGTAGCAAAGGACCCTTCGCGCTGTATTTCTGTCTGACTTAGATTTTGGAGTTTTCTCTTTTTAATTTAGAGTCAAAGAAACGAACTGGAAGGGAGAAACAGGCCCTGCTAAGACCGATTTTTTTTTTTACACTTTCAAAATCAAAAGAAAAAAAACATCAACTTTTTCAGTTCAGGAAGAAATGTCCCATAGCTGTCAAAAAAGAGTGGAATAAATTGTTTCCAATGCACGTAGTGCCTTACAGAGGGAGAGAATCGAGATGACGTGAAGTGTTAATACCATTTTACAAGGCCTTGGTGAGGCCACACTTGGAATGCAGCATCCGGTTTTGGTCACCACGATGTAAAAAAAGATGTCGGGACTCTAGAAAGAGGGCAGAGAAGAGCAACGAAGACGATTAGAGGTCTGGAGGATAAAACATACAAACAATGGTTGCAGGAATTGGGGATGTCCGGTTTAATGAAGAGAAGGAACAGGGGTGAC